>NW_022603530.1:0-33881 GCF_008692095.1 Etheostoma spectabile
TCTTATGAAGACCAGCGTTGCTGTTAATGTGGATAAACATCACATTATTCTGCCGCTGACGACTATTTCTCAATCCAAAATCTAAACACTATTTTACTGTAAGTTGATTAATGTTTCCTCCAGTAAATCAGATTGACCTACATTTACACATCAGGTTTATTTGACAAACTATGTCCCGTATCTTTAAGCAGCACAAAACAAATGTAAAAGATTTACTTGTTAACCCTTTTGGTCGTTTATTCTTTTCCCCCCAATATTGCCTCACCTGTCTCCTTTGCAGTAATGGTCGTGTATCCTCAACTCTGGATGCACGATCACGTTTTAGACATGACTTTAATGAGGAGAACCGGGGATATCGGGACACTAAACTACTCATCGGCTGTCTAACGGAACATGTTGCTCATTGATGATTGAGAATCGTATCAGAGGCTAAAAACTTGATCGTGGGCGTTGACTGACAGGAGAGACTGAAACCCACCGTTAGCCATGCGGTGATCTGTACGCTCTGCCATGAGGACGAGATAGAAAGCTGTGTTAACGTTACAAAACATAACCTGTAGGGCTGGGCCATATGGAGAAAATCAGATATCACAATATTCCAAATAGACCAAATACCATGTGTGTTGTGATATGATGTGTTGACAACAGATGTTTTGACAAATATCTTCACACTTAGATTTAGGAAATAATCATCAGTAGTGTAGATATAATTACTAAGTGGGAAGGCAATAATATGTCTTTTCCACCAAGGCTAACCGGTGCTGGTTCTGGGCTGGTGCTAGTGCTAGTTCGGTGCTGGTTCTACTCTCCAGTTTTCTAAGAACCAGCTTGATTTTCCACAGCCTCGAGAGCCAGAGTAGGCTACGTCACAACGTCACTGCAAGCACCTCCGTTGTCATAAAAACGCGTTATGACTATCAACAATAATGGAGGACTACATACCGATACTTTTGCTCCTGGCTTTACAAAATTCACACTGGAATTCAAAGACGGGCCTTGACAGCTCTTCGTGACCGCTATGGACAGAGGACACGTTCAAGGAAAAGGTAATTATCTCCCATGATTTAACGTTTATTATCATATTTTGCTAGCTAGCGATGGCAACAGCAGTAGCGTCAAGCAAAACACCGTTAGGGTGATCAGACGTTCCGGTTTGACGGGGCAGTCCCAGTTTTCCGACAAAGAAGCCTTTCGGGACGCTAAAATGTTCCGGTTTACCAACACTATGGAATTGTCCTGGTTGTCGGCGATTACATAGGAGAAGTGATCTTATTATAGTCCGGTCATTTAACCCATGTAGAACATACATCCAGTGTGTGTGTTGTGTGTGTGTGTGTGGGTGTGTGTTGTGTGGGGTGTGTTGTGTTGTGTGTGTGTGTGTGTGGTGTGTGTGTGTGTGTGTGTGTGTGTGTGTGTGTGTGTGTGTCAATGTAGCGTATCGTCGACATAATCTGTGCAGCCAGCGTTACAATGTATATTTGTAACCATTGTGTCTCATCTTCTCTGTCATGTTAACGGTGATATCGCCAGCCAGGGACGTGCATGTACATGTTGGGCAGTAGGGTTTAAGGGGGAAAAGCCTATTAGTTAATATAAGAAATGTAAACAAAAAGAATTGATAATTTTGCAATCTTTTTTTATAAAACATCTCAACATAAATCTTCACACTAATCTGAAAATAATGTTGCTGCAATTTTGTTAATTTTTTAGTAAAACCCCTGTATTATTGTTGGATGTAATACTGTACAATATCAAAGCATACATGTTAACAAACCAACTGACTTTTATTTTTGCAGGTTGTATTATGCTGAGGGCGAGGCAGAGGAGGACACATGTGGTCTGGGCATACCACCGATCACACTATTGGTGGGACACAGTTGTGCCAGATTTTACCCCTACACAGTTTGTTCAAAACTTTCGAATGTCCCGGGAGTCATTAGAATACATATGTGGTCAGGTCAGGCCTCTCATGGGCCGAATGAACACCAACTACCGTCTGGCTGTTCCAGTGAGAAAACGTGTTGCAATTGCTCTGTGGAAGCTGGCTACTGGCATTGAGTATAGGACCATTAGCCCCTTTTTGGGGTAGGTCTAAGCACAGTGTTTAACTGTGTTCAGGATTTCTGTGACTCCGTTATAAAGGTCTTGCTCCCTCAACACATCACCACCCCAGAAGCTGCTAAGCTGGTTGAAATTGCCACCTTCTCCATAACCGCTGGAGAATACCACAGTGTGTTGGTGCAATAGATGGAAGCCACATCCCAATCATTGCCCCCGAGGAGTATCCCCGGGACTACTTTAACCGGAAAGGGTGGCACTCAATAATATTGCAAGGAGTTGTGGACGGCAGAGGCCTGTTTTGGATGTGTGTGTGGGCTATGCAGGGAGTGTGCATGACGCAAGAGTGCTAAGGCAGTCAAATTTATGGGATCAACTTAGTGATGGTGAATTACTTGGACAGAACAAAAAGATCATCTCTGGCATTAATGTTGGACACTACCTCATCGGTGACCCTGCTTACCCAATGCAGAACTGGCTTATGAAGCCCTTCTCCGACACTGGAAGACTCTCACCTGAACAACACACCTACAATTACAGGCTGAGCAGTGCACGTTCGGTTGTAGAGATGGCTTTTGGAAGGTTGAAGGGCCGTTGGAGATGTCTCCTCAAAAGAAATGACTGCAAGCTGGAGCTCAGCAAGAAAATGACGTTAACCTGCTGTGTGCTTCATAATATTGTGAAGAGCATGGTGACAATTTCATGGAGGAGCATGTAGACGGGCAGTTACACATTCAGCCTCCAGGTCAAGCAGTACCTGAGCATGGTGAGCCAGAAGGGGCAGATATTAGAGCAGCCTTAATCAACTATTTCAGTAGAGAGGAGTGATAGTTTTTACAGTGATTGTTGTACATCATTACTGCCAGTTGCCTGTTTCTAAATGCACCGAAAGTTACAGTAGTAAAAGCCTCATTTTCTGACAGGAGAAAATTTCAGAAAACTTGCAATACAAAAAAATGTCAGTAATCAACTGGGGAAGTTTCACATGTTTGTTCAATGTTTTTACCTGTTGTATAGTATAGTATCTGTTGATAATCCCTGTTACTTTGGATAGATAGTTAATGTGGAATACACTCATTAAATTATATCTTTTAACTCGTTGTGCCTATGTGTGTTGTGCCAAATAAGGATTGTTTGCACTTCACATTCACATTTTCAAAACTGTTATTTTATCTTTTTAATGAATAACCAGTCTGGTATTGTGTTATCTGACTTGTTGGAATAAGGAAGGGTGAGAATGTTGTTAAATATAAAACATTTGTTATTGTCATAGACAATCAAATAGTTACAAATAAAAATAATAAATAAATAAATTACATGTTAATTATTTCTGTGCTTGCGCCTCCATCACTGCCACCATGCGCCCCATGAGCCCCAGCAGAGCGCTGGTGTCTGCCTCCATCTTTGCCCCACGGTCTTTGTTGAGCTGCAGGAACTTATCGTCAGCCTTCTCCATGTAGTCCAACAGCTCCTCATGTTCACGCTTTTTTCCTGTGTAGAAAACAAACCAAACCAAAATGTGTGATTATATGACAATGTCAAACTATCTATATACCTGTGCACTACCAGTACAAGTCCACACATCGCTGCAGACAAGCTCCAGTTGGTTTTATATTGGCTGCCATCATTTAATCTAACTGCAAACAAACAAGCGCCTGCATGCTGACCATAGTGGACCTACCGATGGTTCAGTAGGACACACTGACATTTAAAGAGGCCAGGTTAAATGTTTGTTGGACAAAATGGAACCTATAAGGCAATGTAGAACATGTAAACATTAAGGAAACGCTTTATACACAGCACAAAATAGCTTACCTCGTCTGGCTTGCCGTGATGACACGGAGGCAGATGGGACCGGCGAGCTGCAGTCCTGTGGGGGGGTGATGGTGGTGGTAGCTCTGTGTCATCATCTTCATCATCCTCACCAGTAACAGACAACTCTATAAACAACCAACACAGGGAGCAGGTTTAGTTATAATGCTCATTCAAGACAGAAAATACACAGTAAGACCTCTGCTGTTAAGTTTCATAAATTTAAAAAAGAATCTTCAAATTCGCCATAACAGTAAATAAAAGCGGTTGTGTTTGCTCCCGTAATCGTCCCCTGATGTATTTATTATTTATCAGTGAGCAACCTCCCTGCTGACTAAAAGTGTTGCAGAACCAGAACATTTAGTTGGTGAATAACGCTCAAATCAAAATCTGAAGCATAGACTAAAAGAATTAACGTTATTTTAACCAGCCTGTAGTTTTTGTTCAGCATCTCACATCACACTTTCAGTCACTATAAGCTTCTAGCTACTACTACTACTACTACTACTACTACTACTACTGTCAGAAACATTGTGCCAGAACATGAACAATAACGTCGCTGTAAACGGGCTTATCTGCTAACGTTAACCAGCTACCGACCGTTAACGGGCTTCAACCCGTAGCCTAACGTTAATACGCCGTTAACGTTAGCTACGGTACAAGCTAGCTAAGCTTGCTAGCGATAGCTTGCTAAACTTTGCTTGTCGTCACCGAACTAATGTTAACCATGCGAATATAACATAGAAACAAGACATAACGCTAGCTGGCACACAGTTAAAAATACATAATTGAATTGAAACATTTTAAGACCCACCTGAAGCATTGGGACGGTCTGCCTCCCGTTCACCATCGCCTCTAACAACGCTGTGGCGGAGTTGAGCGCCCCGGTGGTTTGGCATGCCGGTCGGTCCCCCAGGATGGAGTCCAGGATGTTAAAATATGGCGATCTTCTTTGCTGACCGCCACTACCACTTCGCCCAAGCTCCTTTTTTGATCCGATAATCTTTTTTAATTTTTTAATTTTGTTTATCAGCTGATCCGTACTTCTCTGGTAACCCGCAACAGACATCTCATTTGAAGCCTTTCGAAGACGGGTTTCGTCCGTACAGCTCCATCCAGTTTATGTTGAATTCTGTGGAGGACCACAGAGCCAGCAGTTGGTTTCCTCCACAGACCCGGGTGTTTTGGTTTCCCATCCATTGCCAAAGCTAACATTAACAACAGGTCATAGTTAACAGCTGATCGGTGTTTTAAAAATGGCGGTCCGAAGTTTTTGTTTTCGAACGTCATGATAACCACGCCCCCCCCCCAGCACCAGACGTAACCGGTTCTTATCTCTGGACCAGCGCTAAGTTGGTGCTGAGTTGGAACCCGTTTTCTTGGCCCAGAGCCAGGTTTATTTGTGTGGAAAAGCAAAGAACCGGTTCAATATCTGGCCCTGACTCCGAACCAGCACCAGAACCGCCTTGGTGGAAAAGACATATAATAGAACAGCTAGAACTGTCTAGTAAGAACAGGAAATGACATCACTTTACTGGAATGCAGCTTTTAAAACCAGGAAGAGACACTGGTGCCATATTAGGATTTTTCACTATCGAAGACAATATCTAGTCTCATATCACGATATCGATATATCGTCCAGCCCTGATCACGAGTGTTGTAGCAGCATCTCTCCTCTTAGATTTCTAACACTGGGCTGAACGCATATATATATATATATATATATATATATATATATATATATAATTGCCACTGTTCCTTCTAACACATATCCTTCTCTTGTTCTTTGGTGAAACAAATCGGATTGATTTGTCAATGTTTGTTTTCATCTTTAGTGTTCTACATGCTTATGTTTTTTCTTTTTGTCCTTTACGACATGCTGTTGATTGCTGGAGATGAATCGGTTAAACTGCGATGTTTCCTGTGTGTGTTCAGGGAGCCGAGGAGGAAGAGAGGCAGAGCAGTACAGCGAGGAAGAAGGGCCGGCAGCAGCAGCCAGCGAGCCCAAACCCCCCCCGCTGCTGCAGCTGTCGAACCGACAAAGGTAGAGGAGGAGGAAGAGGAGGGGGAGGTGGTGGAGGAGGAAGAGGGGGAGGATGAAGAGAAGGAGGTGAAGTTGGAGGAAGGAGGACAGAGTAAAGAGGACGGCAAGGCCGAGGAGAAAGAAAACATCACCGGGGAGAGACAGAGCGGCGAGGACAGGTGAGACTCGCTGGAACGACCAGTAGGTCTCTAGAGTGTCACAATGGGATGATCAGTGGGGGGGTGACGAGACGCTTCCTCCACGACGAGACACATCACGAGAACGAGACGAGACCATCACGAGAACGAGACGAGACACATCACGAGAACGAGACGAGACACATCACGAGAACGAGACGAGACACATCACGAGAACGAGACGAGACACATCACGAGAACGAGACGAGATTTTAAAAAAAAATTTAAAGAAATCCTCGATGAAAATATATGAATGGAAAAATAGTTTTTTTTATCAACTGAAAAATCACAAAATGCAAAACAATTTAGGTGCATTTTGAAATCAACTATTAATGATGAATGTATTTAACTTTTTTTTTTTATACTATTTTAATGAATTATACGCAGTAAAGGACGTGCAAACACTGCAACATGTTTTGAATAAACTCTACCAACCGGCTGCTGCCCGTAACAGTTCACACGAGGAATCTAACTCCTTTCCACAAACCGAACATAAAAAATAAACAGTATAAATAAAATAAATGTGTAAATAACAGATAAATAACACTGTAAATGCAAACAGTACGTGTATCAATAACCAAAGTACTGCTCTCTCAAAACTACAAGTGCAAACGGAAACAATATTTTTCTTCAAGCATGAAAAAGAGAGAAACTTCACTAGTGATTTCACGCTCCATCACGCTGACATCGCCTCACGAGACAACTTTTCACCTCGACGAGAAATCTCGTCACGTTTAATCTCGCGAGATCTCGTCACACCCTTAATGATCAGTGTTCCCAAAAAGCCCAAGAAGACGTCCTCAAATGTCTTTATTGTCCACAACTGAAAGATATTCAGTTTACGGTTGCAATCAGGAGAAGAAACTAGAAGATATTCACATTTATCGCTCACATCACACACGTTGGACTTAGTTTAATAAAGAAAAGACTCAAACTGATTAATAGATTATCTAAATAGTCTGAGTAATCCAGTTGATGATGACTAATCATCAATCTTTGCAGCTCTAGACTTAATGTAGTTAAGTGTGGAAGGAAGTATGTAGGGAATGGAAGAAGAGGAGGAGGGAAGGAAAGAAGGATGAAAGAAAGGTGGCAAAGATGGAAAGAAAAGGGACAGAAGAATTAATAATGAATGAAAGAAGAAAAGATGTATGTAGGGAAGGGGAAAGGAAAGGAAGGAAGGAAGGAGGAAGGAAGATTCAGTTTCCTGTCCCAGAGGAGAGAAGAAACTGGAAAATATTCACATTTAACAATCTGACGTCACACGTTTACCTTTTTATCATAAAACGACTCCAAAGGGTTAATTAGTAAATTAATGAATACTTGACACCTAATCATTAATCTGAGCAGCTCTGGGAACAACACAGCTGTGACTTTATATATTATTTACTGCAATACAGTACAAAACAATATGAGAGTACTTTTACGTTAGTACGTGTAGCTGATACTTCCTTACTTTAACTTAAGTACAGTTTTGAATTTTACTCGTATTCTCAGCGTGTATTAAGTACTTTTACTTCAGTAAAGGATGTTACGGGTGGGAAAAATAATTGATTCTCATCTTGATTCTGATAAGTTAATACTTGGTTATTTAAATAAAAAAATGTGTATATATATATATATATATATATATATATATATTCTCTCTAAATGTGTTGATTTTTATTTCAAAGTAACCGTCTCCAGACATGAACAAATCAGAAAACAGGGACTGAAAGAGGACGGGATAATGGACGACTACTTAGAGTTTAGGCTAAAGTGCAGAAAAAACCCAAAAATGGCCAAAAGAAGAAAAATAAAAATGACATGTTGCGTGATCTAATAAGACATGCATAAAATAATCAAAATCATAATCTTATCTCTTTAATCTAATAAATGGGTCCCGTGTTATGCCTTGTTGTGGTTTTGGATGTGATTTCTTTCAGTGAAGTATTGAATGTTTTTAATGTGATAATGATGCACGATAAGAGCCCAGGGGGAACAGCTGAGCTACTGGAGATCCCAACACATCTACCTCATCACATGACATGTGACCAGCTCATGTTTCCTGTTCTCCACCTTTAAACATGACTCAGCCTCTGACATGGAGGAGCACTGAGAGGAGGTGACTCAGCATGTTGACGGCTGCAGCAGGAGTCACTACACAATAAAACCTCAGTACACAAGACATTCACACTGGGGTATGACCAATACTGCGTATGTCAAAATCTAACAAACTCAGATTTATATGTATAGTTTCTTAAATCAGGCCTGGAAATGTACAGAATCAAATGTACATAAACCACATGTATATAGCCAAATGTATATAACCAAATACAGTACATAATAGAGATGCCTCGATAATCGGGTGCCCAGAGACTGCCCCCCCTAATGGAGATGAATACTTCTTCCCACGCTGCCTTTGGCCTTCATAATACACATTAATAAATATTATTACACGTAATAATTGGGACCATCTCATTGGCTTGGATGTCTCCTGATAAGTTGGTCTCTTCAGAGTGAATCGATGCTGCGATCCTCCGTACCAAACCCTCCTGTAGGTGCTCCTCTGCACATGTGCAGTGCGGTGTAACTGAAGCTCTGGCTCCCGTCTCACAGGAGTCCACGGACGACCCCGAGACCAAGGCGGGGGGGAAACCGGGTCAGAAGCTCGACGACGACGAGGACCGGAAGAACCCGGCCTACATCCCGAGGAAGGGTCTGTTCTTCGAGCACGATGTCCGGGGACACGCTCAGGAGGAGGAGAGGTGTGGTTTCAGCCATTATTGTTGTTGTTGTTGTTGTTTGGACTGGTGCAATATCCAAATCGGGGCGGGACAACATGTGTCTAACCATTCAGAATGAAGTGGTGTGACCCTGCAGACGTCCCGGCCCAGACATCCTGTCCTACAGGCTACAGGAAAACATCTTCGTTTGGTACAGATTCTCACAAAAATTAGTATTTATAGTATTTTTTTTTTTAGCATTTTTCAATGAAAATGTCAATAATGACACTAAAATGATCTTTCCTTCAATATCGTGAATCATATCGCAATATCAGTCAAAATAATTACAATTAGATATTTCCCCCATATGGGGCAGCCCCGTTATCATGTAATGCTTTTATTGAATTTGAGTTTGGCCAAGAGCCCGTGGGGTGAATCTGCTGGAAATGAACAGAAGGAAAACTAGTTCCAGGTTTAAAACTACGTTAAGCAGTTTAACCCTCAGGTCTAATCTTCTTACATTCACCTTTTTAGGGTTGTGTCTACAACCGATCCCCACGTGTTTCATGTCAGTGTTCAGACCTAACTCGGCTCTCTGGGAAGTGCTGTCCAAACATGTCCCGGAGCAGCGTGTTGAGACATCATTTGACCCTAAAGCTGAAAAGTTGAAGTTGAAATTGGCTTTTTGAAATTTCTCAAATCTCTTTTGAAAGCCAACCCACAACCAGTTGTTTTGGTTCTTGAAATGAATTTACAAAAGTATTAAGTTCACAAAAGTAACATAAAATATGAATAAGGTGTTGTTGTTTTTTTGTCCCTTTGAGGGTTAATGTAAAATTAAACTGATTTTATAATACCATAGATGCATATTCTTTCATATTTATCGATTCCTCTATCATTTTTCTGCGCAGTGAAACTTATGCTTCATCATGTCCCCCCCCCCCCCCCCCCCCACCCCCCACTCTCTCTCAGACCGAAAGGTCGAAACAGGAAGTTGTGGAAGGACGAGGGTCGCTGGGAGCACGACCGGTTCAGGGAGGAGGAGCAGGCGCCCAAGAGCCGCGAGGAGCTCATCGCCATCTACGGCTACGACATCAGGAACGGGGGCGGCTCCGGGGACAGGAACTACCGGCAGCGCAGGCCCAGGTGAGCCCCGCCGTCCCAGAGACGGACAAGTGTCCCAGAGAAAGATGAGTGTCCCAGAGACAGTCGAGTGTCCCAGAGACAGTCGAGTGTCCCAGAGACAGTCGAGTGTCCCAGAGACAGTCGAGTGTCCCAGAGACAGTCGAGTGTCCCAGAGACAGACGAGTGTCCCAGAGACAGACGAGTGTCCCAGAGACGGATAAATGAGAGACAAGTGTCCCAGAGACAGTTATGAAAATACAATTATGATTAAAAACAAATGTGCCCGGAGATATGCAACATCCCACCTGTAAACAGACCTTACAATGTGTCGTCATGACGACCCCAGATATATTGTGATCTTGTGCGTTTTGAGGAGATGAAGGGGACGGTTTTACATCAGGTCCCAGATGTCTATGAAGTCTCTTTGTCCTGCGTGAGTGTTTGGTCTGAACGTCTGTGTGTCCCCTGCAGACAGAGTGCGTCTCCCAGCAGAGACAAGCGCTGGAGGGACGGAGGCGAGCGGCCGGTCCGGTCCTGGCAGCAGAGCGGCGCCCCGAACCGAGGAGGCGCTCCACCTTCATCCAACCCGCCGTCCTCCGCACCCCCCTCGTCTCTCCCTCTCTCCTCCTCTCAGCGGGGCGGCCCTCCCTCCAGGCCGCCTCCCTCCCGCAGCCGACCCCCCCACCACACGCCTCAGTCCCAATACAGGAACAACGAATCAAACGCACCCCAGATGCACCCCAGGGAACGACAGGGCCCCAAAGCTCCGTCCGACCCCGCGGGGGACCGGGCCTGGGCAGCAGGTCCGGGTCCGGGGCCCCTCCGTGGTCATTGAGGATATTACATTCAGCCACGGAGGTGTCCGGGAGCAGGACCTGAGCGTTGCAACGACGGTCCAGTCGGCACCGCAGAGACGGCAGCAGCAGGAACACCGCGGCAGCGCCGATAGAGCCGCGTCCGGATTGGCTCATTCCTCCTCTGACTCCACCTTACAGTCGCCCTCGGCCAATCGGGAAGCCTCTCCTCCCGCCGAGCGGCCGGCGATGGAGCGTAAGTCCTACTCGCTGGCTCGCAGGACCCGGTCTCGGCCCGCCGACCTGGGCAGCAAGCAGCCGTCTGTGGAGGAGTCGGCCGTGACCAGTGGGGGAGTGACCGCCGCCGCCCCCCCCGGCAGCGGGGGAGGGAAGAGCTGGGGGGGGGCGGACGACGGGCCGCCGAGCCAGACGGGGGGCACAGGGGGGCTGGTGGCGCTGGAAAAGGACTTGGCTCGAATCAGTCTGGGGGGACAGAGCTGGAGCCAGAGCCCGACGTCCTGGTCTGAGATGAGAGGTGAGTTCAACTCCCGCTGAGATCTTCCTGTACCCTGGAACCCCGACCCCGGTCTGGTCCTCCCGGGTCTGTTCTGCATAAAGTAGATATATTATAAGTAGGCCTGCACGATTAATCGTTATAAAATCGTGATCTCAATTAACCCTGTTAACGATTTAATTTTTAACCCTCATGTTGCCCCTCATGTTGCCTTCATGTTGCCCCCATGTGTTCCCCATGTTGCCCCCATGTTGCCCCTCATGTTGTCTTCATGTTGCCCCCATGTGTTCCCCATGTTGCCCCCATGTTGCCCCTCATGTTGCCTTCATGTTGCCTTCATGTTGTCCTCATGTTGCCCCCATGTTGCCCCCATGTTGCCCTCATGTTGCCTTCATGTTGTCTTCATGTTGCCTTCATGTTGTCTTCATGTTGTCCTCATGTTGTCCTCATGTTGCCCTCATGTTGTCCTCATGTTGCCCCATGTTATCTTCATGTTGTCCCCATGTTGCCCCCATGTTGCCCCCATGTTGTCCCCATGTTGTCCTCATGTTGCCCCCATGTTGCCCCCATGTTGTCTTCATGTTGCCCCTATGTTGTCCTCATGTTGCCCTCATGTTGCCCTCACGTCCTCATGTTGTCTTCATGTTATCTTCATGTTGCCCCCATGTTGTCCCCATGTTGTCCCCATGTTGCCCTCATGTTGCCCCCATGTTGCCCCCATGTTGTCCTCATGTTGTCCTCATGTTGTCCTCATGTTGCCCCCATGTTGCCCCCATGTTGCCCCCATGTTGCCCCCATGTTGCCCTCATGTTGCCCTCATGTTGCCCTCATGTTGCCCTCATGTTGTCTTCATGTTGTCCTCATGTTGCCCTCATGTTGCCCTCATGTTGTCTTCATGTTGTCTTCATGTTGTCCTCATGTTGCCCTCATGTTGTCTTCATGTTGTCTTCATGTTGTCCTCATGTTGCCCCCATGTTGCCCCCATGTTGCCCCCATGTTGCCCCATGTGCCCCCATGTTGCCCTCATGTTGTCTTCATGTTGTCCTGATGTTGTCTTCATGTTGTCCTCATGTGCCCTCATGTTGCCCCCATGTTGCCCCCATGTTGCCCCCATGTTGTCTCATTGTCCTCATGTTGGCCTCATGTTGCCCCATGTTGCCCCATGTTGCCCCCATGTTGCCCCCATGTTGCCTCATGTTGCCCTCATGTTGCCCTCATGTTGCCCTCATGTTGCCTTCATGTTGCCTCATGTTGTCCTCATGTTGCCCTCATGTTGCCCTCATGTTGCCCTCATTTGTTGCCTCATGTTGCCCTCATGTGTCTTCATGTTGTCTTCATGTTGTCCTCATGTTGTCCTCATGTTGCCCTCTGTTGGCCCCTCATGTTGCCCCTCATGTTGTCCTCATGTAGCATCATTTGTCCTCATGTTGTCCTATATCAGTGTTTCTTTTTAATCCCCAAATAACAAGATTGAATTTTCGCTGTTCTAACTCAAACATTAGGTATAATTTCCTTAAATGAGGTTTATTGACCATAAATTCCAAAAATAATGTAAAACTAAAGTTAATAAGTTAGTGTTACGTATGTTGGAAACGTCGAAAAGAGACAAACATTGAAAAAAAGGGACAAAAACGTTAGAAAAAGTTAAAAAAAATTGATAAAAAGCATCAACAAAAAGTGTTGATTTTGACGGGCAGACAACACGACAAAAAGAGTAAATAAATGATTTTAAAAAAAAATGTTTAATGACCCCCCACCCCCCCCCCCCCCCCCACCCCCCCCCCCTTGTGATGTGGACCTGCTCCTCTGTCTCTCTGTCCCCAGGCCTGCCCACACAATTGCAATGCCCGGCGCCCCCCCCCCCCTTGTAATGGTGAACCTGTCGTCTCTCTGTCTTCTGTCCCAGGCCTGCCCAACACCATGCACATGCCCGGCGCCCCCCCCCCCCCCATTGTAATGTGTAACCTGTCTGTCTCTATGTCCCCAGGCCTGCCCAACACCATGCACATGCCCGGCGCCCCCCCCCCCCCTTGTAATGTGTAACTGTCTGTCTCTCTGTCCCAGGCCTGCCCAACACCATGCACATGCCCGGCGCCCCCCCCCCCCCCCCCCCTTGTAATGTGTAACCTGTCTGTCTCTCTGTCCCCAGGCCTGCCAACACCATGAAATGCCGGCGCGCCCCCCCCTCCCTTCTCCGGCCTGGAGGAGATGGGAGTCGGCTCCAACCGGGCCAAACGCTACTCGTCCCAGCGGCAGAGACCCGTCCCCGAGCCGGCCCCCCCCATGCACCTGGGGGTGATGGAGGGGCACTACTACGAGCCCAGTAAGACCACGCAACACCCTAATAAAAATAATTATAATCATAATAACAAATATAATAATTATAAGAAATATTATGTGGAAGTAAGTGGTGCCGGTCATGTGACCTGTGAGCGTTGAGTTTACCGATCAAACGGGGGAAGTTCCCGTCAAATGTTTACCGTGGCTGAAACGAATCGGCTGCTTCGCCCTGATTGGTCGCTGTAAAGTCAACAGGAAGTGATGTAATGTGAGTGAGCGCTTCCCGTCACTGCTAGTGAGGAAGTAACCGTAGCAACAGGCTGAAGATGAGACGGGTTTTCTTTGTGCGATGGATCAAATCTACACGCAACTGGGAAGGGATGCACGTGGGTTTAGAAAAAAAGTCACTGATAAATATTTAAAGTGACTTTTAAAGTTATAAATAGTTTGAGCCCGACCCATAAAAGATATCTGGTTATTTAAAAAATCCGATATATCGGCCGATATTTTTAAATATCCGAAAACGCATAACAGTAGTTATTATGAGTTCTCGCTAAAATAATATGATGATGGGTTGTTTTATTGTCACAACAGAACATCAAAATATATTAAAGTTCTGATAAATAACTCAAAAAAACTACAAACTTAAGATATGAAAACTTAAATCCTTTAACAAAAATCTTTTTAACAGAACAGTTGGTTATAACATGGTTGACGGTTTTAATTTTTTTTTTTTTATCAGCAGAATCATTTGTTTGTCATTTAAATGAAAACATGTACTTTACTTAAATCAGCCGTTATGAATGCTGATAGACGGGGATTCGTTTTTTTTAGTGGAAAATGTTTAAAAATTCAACCTTTTCGTCGTCTCTTACACTTATGTAAACTTTATTGAAGTTCTGTCAAACATTTTCCAAGTTTTTATCACTTTCTTTTGCGCTTTTTAGACCTTTTTTTTCCAACATTTCTTTGTTCTTTTATCGATTAGTGAAGTGATCGTGATGTAACTTGTGGAGAGCGTCGTAGTGAACCGTCCACGGTGTTTGGTTGAAAGAAACTTCACATTTCTGATATAGAAACGTTTTGATAATGTGTTGAATTAGACTCAAAGCTTCCTCCTGACGACCAGCAGGGGGCGGAGGAGTTCCAGCGTCACTGTTACATAAAGCGGTTTTGATTTTTCAACATTTGGTGAATAGAGTGTTTTTGGACGAGGAATAGCAACATGCTTTCAGCTTCATTCACTTAGGAAATGACTCTGGTCTCTGCTGATATTCAGGAGAACGTGATGTCTTAATGTCTGCAGAAATAAGACAGGAGCAAAGCTGAGAATATTAGGGAATATAAGGGTATCGTTAGTATAATGTTTGATACGGCTACAGATACCAACACCGGGCCTTTGGTATCAGTTCCTAAACAATACCTATCTTTAAATACCAATTTTATAAAACAAAAAGAATGACAACATTACATATTACGGTTAGGGTTAGCCGTACAATTACCTGAAACCATCCAGCAAGTAGATGGCACCGTAGGGATGTTACCTGAAACCATCCAGCAAGTAGATGGCACCGTAGGGATGTTACCTGAAACCATCCAGCAAGTAGATGGCACCGTAGGGATGTTACCTGAAACCATCCAGCAAGTAGATGGCACCGTAGGGATGTTACCTGAAACCATCCAGCAAGTAGACGGTACCGTAGGGATGTTACCTGAAACCATCCAGCAAGTAGATGGCACCGTAGGGAGGTTACCTGAAACCATCCAGCAAGTAGACGGTACCGTAGGGATGTTACCTGAAACCATCCAGCAAGTAGATGGCACCGTAGGGAGGTTACCTGAAACCATCCAGCAAGTAGATGGCACCGTAGGGATGTTACCTGAAACCATCCAGCAAGTAGATGGCACCGTAGGGATGTTACCTGAAACCATCCAGCAAGTAGACGGCACCGTAGGGATGTTACCTGAAACCATCCAGCAAGTAGACGGCACCGTAGGGATGTTACCTGAAACCATCCAGCAAGTAGACGGTACCGTAGGGATGTTACCTGAAACCATCCAGCAAGTAGATGGCACCGTAGGGATGTTACCTGAAACCATCCAGCAAGTAGATGGCACCGTAGGGATGTTACCTGAAACCATCCAGCAAGTAGACGGTACCGTAGGGAGGTTACCTGAAACCATCCATCAAGTAGACGGTACCGTAGGGAGGTTACCTGAAACCATCCAGCAAGTAGATGGCACCGTAGGGAGGTTAGGGAGACGTGACTCCACATGAAGTACAGTAGTAGTACTACCAGCCCGCCACTTTGTTTAACCCCCCCCCCTCTGTCTCAGTGTCGTACCAGGGACCAATCTATGCCCACGGGGACGGCCCCGCCCCCATCCCGCCGCAAGGCATGCTGGTCCAGCCGGAGATGCACATCCCCCACCCCGGTGAGTGTGGTTTGTTTTATAAAGATATACGATAACATCAAATATACTTCACTTTATAAACACCTGTTCTATACTCACCTGTTCTATACACACCTGTTCTATACTCACCTGTTCTATACTCACCTGTTCTATACTCACCTGTTCTATACTCACCTGTTCTATACACACCTGTTCTATACTCACCTGTTCTATACTCACCTGTTCTATACTCACCTGTTCTATACTCACCTGTACTATACACACCTGTTCTATACTCACCTGTTCTATACACACCTGTACTATACACACCTGTACTATACACACCTGTTCTATACACACCTGTTCTATACACACCTGTTCTATACTCACCTGTACTATACTCACCTGTACTATACACACCTGTACTATACGCACCTGTACTATACGCACCTGTTCTATACTCACCTGTTCTATACTCACCTGTTCTATTCACACCTGCTCCTCACATACACACTCACACACATCTCCACAATGAGAACATTACATATCTGACATAACGCACAACCCAGATATCCTGCATGTTGCACTAATGACACAAAACACACAACCTCCGCAGTACACAACGTCCTATGTCTCGCACCTCCAACATGTCCCATAACCCTTTAACTTATTACACCATTCAGATTATTATTATTATTATTATTATTATTATTATTATTATTTCTTCTGACTGACCTTTTCCCTCCCCCCTCTTCAGGTCTCCATCCCCACCAATCAGGCGGCCCCATCGCTAACCCCCCCCTCTACGGCGGCCCCCCCGTCACGCTGCCGCCGGGGCAACCGCAGCAGCTGCTGCCTCCGCCGTTCTACCCCCCGCCGGGCGTCATGACCTTCCCCTACCCCACCATGTACCCCACGCCGCAGGTCAGACGCTCTGCTGCACACACACACACTCTCTCATACACACCACACACACACACACACACACACACACACACCACACACTCTCATACACACACGCACACACACACTCTCATACACACACACACACACGCGCGCACACACACACACACACATACACACACACACAGACAGACACACACACACACACACACAGACACACACACACTCTCTCATATACACACACACACACACACGCGCGCACAACACACACACACACACACAGACACACACACACTCTCTCATACACCACACACACACACACACACACGCGACACACACACACACACAGACACACACACACTCTCTCATACACACACACACACACACACACACACACACTCTCTCATACACACACACACACACACACGCGCACACACACACTCACACTCTCTCATACACACACACACACGACCACACACACACACACACACACACACACACAGGCTCACAGACACACACACACACACACACACACGCTCACACAGACACACACACACAACACAACACACTCTCTCATCACACACACGCACCACACTCTCTCGCACACACACACGCGCACGCACGCACGCACGCACGCACGCACATACGCACACTCTCTCACACGCACGCACGCAGACACACACACACAGGCACACACACACACGCACACTCTCTCACACCTCACGCACGCAGACACACACACCATGCACACCACACACGCACACTCTCTCACACACGCACATGCACGCACACTCTCTCCACACACAGACACCACACACACACACCACTCTCTCACACACACACACACACACACACACTCTCTCACACACACGCACGCAGACACACACACACTCTCTCACACACACACACACTCTCTCACACACACGCACGCAGACACACACCCACACACACACGCACACTCTCTCACACACACGCACACATACACCCACACACACTTTTTTATCACTTTTTTCAGCCCTTTTGAGTTTGCAGGTATATTATAATTATTATTATTATTATTATTATTATTATTATTATTATTGTATGTTGTATAATAATGAATCATAACTTTGCAATCTCTTCAGATGTGTGAAACAACCGTTCAGTAGTGATTCTCCCTCCCATCCTCTGATCCTCTTCTCTGACCTCAGTACAGATATATGGTATATATATATATCTTAGATATATATATATATATATATATATATATATATATATATATAATATATATATATATATATATATTAACATACCTTCTGAACGTCTTCTACGTTTAAGCTTTGAGTCTCTGTGACCTGTTGACAGTCCTGTGGTTTGTTGTGGATAATAAAGTTTTTGAATTTGAACTGTGTCCCAGGGTCAGGCCCAGGTGACCTACGGAGGCGTGACGTACTACGACACCATGCAGCAGCAGGCTCAGCCCAAGCCCTCGCCCCCCCGCCGCACCTCCCAGCCCGTCACCATCAAGCCCCCCCCTCCGGAGTTGCACTTCGCCACAGAGTGACCCCCGCCCCCCTCACCCCTCCCCCGCCACCCAGCCTCAGCCCCACTCTGATCCCAAAACTACAGGTGAGCCAACCACTGGTTACCGAGTCAGTAGCACTAGGAGTGGGCCTCCGGTCCTGGTCTACACACAAAAACATCTGGTTCCACCTAGGGCATCTGGTTCCCGCCGGGGCACCTGGTTCCCGCCGGGGCATCTGGTTCCCGCCGGGGCACCTGGTTCCCGCCGGGGCATCTGGTTCCCGCTAGGGCACCTGGTTCCCGCTGGGGCACCTGGTTCCTGCTAGGGCATCCTGCTAGGGCATCTGGTTCACGCTAGGGCATCTGGTTCCTGCTAGGGCACCTGGTTCCCGCTGGGGCACCTGGTTCCCGCTAGGGCATCTGGTTCCTGCTAGGGCATCCTGCTAGGGCATCTGGTTCACGCTAGGGCATCTGGTTCCTGCTAGGGCATCTGGTTCCTGCTAGGGCATCCTGCTAGGGCATCTGGTTCACGCTAGGGCATCTGGTTCACGCTAGGGCATCTGGTTCCTGCTAGGGCATCTGGTTCACGCTAGGGCATCTGGTTCACGCTAGGGCATCTGGTTCCTGCTAGGGCATCTGGTTCACGCTAGGGCATCTGGTTCACGCTAGGGCATCTGGTTCCCGCTAGGGCATCCTGCTAGGGCATCTGGTTCCCGCTAGGGCATCTGGTTCCTGCTAGGGCATCCTGCTAGGGCATCTGGTTCACGCTAGGGCATCTGGTTCCTGCTAGGGCATCTGGTTCCTGCTAGGGCATCTGGTTCCTGCTAGGGCATCTGGTTCCTGCTAGGGCATCCTGCTATGGCATCTGGTTCCTGCTAGGGCATCTGGTTCCTACTAGGGCATCTGGTTCCTGCTAGGGCATCTGGTTCCTACTAGGGCATCTGGTTCCTGCTAGGCATCTGGTTCCTACTGGCATCTGGTTCCTGCTAGGGCATCTGGTTCCTGCTAGGGCATCTGGTTCCTACTAGGGCATCTGGTTCCTGCTAGGGCATCTGGTTCCTGCTAGGGCATCTGGTTCCTGCTAGGGCATCTGGTTCCTGCTAGGGCATCTGGTTCCTACTAGGGCATCTGGTTCCTGCTAGGGCATCTGGTTCCTGCTAGGGCATCTGGTTCCTACTAGGGCATCTGGTTCAGACAGTTTTTAAAGAATCGACCGTCTGAAAACTCTCAAAAGTCAGAGACAAAACTCAAGAAATGTAAAAATAATAATATTCAGTGAAAGATGTTTGACTTTTCAAAATAAAAGCATGTCCAAAACCATCTAAGCTGGTCCTTGGTGGAGTTGAGGCTTCACTAACTCCCCCCCCCCCCCCCCCCCCCCCCTGTGTTTGCAGGAGCGGGCCGGGCGGGTCGGTGAGGACCAGCGGCCGGTCGTCCACGGCAACCATCCAGAGAGGGAGGGGCCTGATCTCTGGACTTCTTCTTCTCCTCTTTTATTTGCTGTTTGGTGTCTCCTCCTGGTCTCCTGGTCTGTAGCGGCGAGGCGGCGAACCCGTCAGACGTCGGGCTGCCCCGCGACTCTGCGGCCGCAGGTTTGATTCCACCGACGTGTCTTTGAGCAAACGACGACGCAGAGAAACTGGAAACCGGCGGTTTCAAACCCTCTAGAAGGTTTTAAGGTCTCAGTGGTCTGGGGTCAGAGTCGAATCTGGAACGGAGGTTTTTCTTTTAATCTTTTTTATTTCTTGTCCTCGGACCGAGCCGGGTCCTCGAAGCGGTTTCTCTCTTCACCCTCACGCTGTACTTTAGTTTGTCTTTTAGTTGTGATCAGAAACAGGAAACAGGAAGTCCCTTTGTGTCATCAGTTGAAACAGAAACTTTATTGAGATGAAACACGTCTCTGAGTCGGTTATGTAAATATTTAGAATGAGTTGCTGAGCCGGTTCTGCCTGAAAACCTCGTCTGAGTCCCGGTTAATCTGCCGCTTCGATTCAATGTCACAACGTGTCCCCCGCCTTCCTCAGAGTCCAAAACCCAAACCTGCTTGGGGGGGGGGGGGGGGGGGGGGGAGTACCCATTACCCACAGTTCAAAGTGTTCCCGCGGAGACCATAGGGGAATCTGGGGATTCCAAAGGTAAAAACCAGCACACACCCCCCCCCCCGACCACAGCAGACACGTGGTCCAGCTGGTGGAATACATGAGGAATCAGGCCTCCGTCTCCGGTGTCTCGGCCGTCTCCTGGGTCTGGGGCCGTCTCCTGGGTCTCAGCCATGTCTTGGGTATCTCCTGGGGTTGTCTGCAAGGTCCTGGGGCTCTTCCGGGGCCGTGTCCAAGGTCTCGGCCGTCTCCTGGGTCTGGGCCGTCTCCTGGGTCTGGGCCGTCTCCTGGGGCTCTTCTGGGGCCATGTCCAAGGTCTCGGTTGTCTCCTGGGTCTGGGCCGTCTCCTGGGTCTCTTTCGGGGCCGTGTCCAAGGTCTGGGCCGTCTCCTGGGGCTCTTCTGGGGCCGTGTCCAAGGTCTGGGCCGTCCCCTGGTTCCGGGGCCGTCTCCTGGTCCTCGGCCGTGTGGACCGCAGCAAACTGAAAGTAAAACCCCGAACCGCCGAGTCAGCATCACGTGGTTATGAAACATGGTGACGTGTGATCTGGTGATCTGGCCCGTCCCCCTTCCTCTCAGACCTGACTGAGCCCACGTGGCCTCGCTCAGCACCTGAGACCAGTTGAGTCTGGGAGTCCTCAGGGCTCACTGTGGTCTGCAGGGACCGGGACGGTTACGGTGGATCTGGTTCAGGGCCGCGCGGCGTCAGCGATGATTTCACTCTTCCTTCTTCTTCTTTTTTTAATTAACTGTTGATTTGAGGCTGTTGGTTGTTTTCTGTTGGTAGAAGAGATGAAATGCAACTTCCTGTCTAGAGAACCACTTCCTGTTTGTCCTGCTACAAAATAGTTCTTTTTGTTTTTCTTTCAGAGAAGTTATTAAAATGTATTTTTCTCTCATTTGTTTTTACATTAAAGTTAAAAGACGACGTGTTTGTGTCTGATGTCAAATTAAAACCTGATCAAGTTCTGGTTGAACACACACACACACACACACACACACACACACACACACACACACACACAATCACACACACACACACACACACACACAATCACACACACACACACACACACCACCCTTATGTATTGTGTAGATTAAAAGCAGAATTAGGACGGAAACTTCATTTTTAAGAGTGTGTGTGTGTGTGTGTGTGTGTGTGTGTGTGTGTGTGTGTGTGTGTGTGTGTGTGTGTGTGTGTGTGTGTGTGTGTGTGTGTGTGTGTGTGTGTGTGTGTGTGTGTGTGTGTGTGTGGTGTGTGTGTGACTGTGTGTGTGGTGTCTGTGACTGTGTGTGTGTGTGTCTGTGTGTGTGTGTGTGTGTGTGTGTGTCTGTGACTGTGTGTGTGTGTGTGTGTGTGTCTGTGTGTGTGTGTGTGTGTGTGTGTGTGTGTGTGTGTGTGTGTGTGTGTGTGTGTGTCTGACTGTGTGTGTGTGTGTGTGTGTGTGTGTGTGTGTGTGTGTGTGTGTGTGTGTGTGTGTGTGTTGTGTGTGTGTGTGTGTGTGTGTGTGTTGTACCAAATAACATTGTCCAGTATGTGATTGTTGCAGTAATCCTTGTTTGATGCGGCATGTTTTATTAAGAAATGCGATGGACTATGCGAGGTGTTTATGAAGTTTTACACGGTGAGATTGCGGTATCTTGATAAAAAAACTTTTTCCTGTCGTGTAGTTACGTCACTTCATGAAGTTCCCATGGCAACGGGGATGCAGCCGCCCTTGTGTGACGTCAACTTCCTGCAGCGATACTCGTGACTTCTTTTTGCAATGAAAAATTATTTTTGTGCTTAAATCTGTGCTGCGTATTGAAAAATGCCCCCCCCCCCCCCCCCCCATCATTATGCGGACTTTGCCGATGATGCGTTGAGTCATGACCACGTTGATCTGACCGGGTCAACTACTAACATCCTCTCCTCTCTGCTTCCTCCTCCTCTCCTCCTTTACCTTTCTGTTGAACTTTGCTCCTTTCTTTCCTAATTTTCCCCTCGTTTACATCTTTCCTCCTTCTCTTTCCTTCTCTCCTTCCTTCCCCATTTTTCTTTCCTCCTTTCTTCTCTCCTTCTCTTTCCCTGTTTCTCTTTCCTCCTTCCCTCCTTCCCTCCCCCTAGTCTTCCTCTCTCCTTCTCTCCTTCCCTCCCTCCTTCTCCTCCTCTCCTCCCCCCCCCAGTCTTCCTCTGTCCTCCTCTCCTCCCCCCCCAGTCTTCCTCTCTCCTTCTCTCCTCCCCCCCCTAGTCTTCCTCTCTCCTTCTCTCCTCCCCCCCCCCCCCTAGTCTTCCTCTCTCCTCGTCTCCCCTCCCCCCCCCTAGTCTTCCTCTCTCCTTCCTCATCTCCATCTCTTTATTCTAACGTCTCAGCTGCTCCGACCGTTGACATGAATATTCAGAGGGGGCGGGAGCTCTTATGTAATGTGATTGACAGGCGCTGACAGCCAATCAGAGAGCAGACAGCGTCTCCTTAATAGAGGACTCAAAGATTCAAACACAACTTTATCCCGGCGTTGTTCAGGAGTCAGTTGTAACCATGGCGATGAGCTTTGGAGACGGTGATGATGTAACTGTTTTGTAATGTTTACACAACATAAAGAGCCTTCTGCCTTCTAATTGGCTCGTTATCAATGATGTAACAGCGGCTCGGCCACTCATACTTCAGTGTTTCTCTCGCACACACACACACACACACACACACACACACACACACACACACACACACCACACACACACAAACACTTGTGTGCGTGTGTGTGTGTATGTCACTTAAGCCAGCAGAGAGATACTGAGCGTGTGCAGAAGTGAGCTCCCATTCTGTCATCCTGCTGACACACTCACACAGACACACACTCACACAGACACACACTCACACAGACACAGACGCACGCACGCACACACACAGACACACACGCACACACTCGCACGCATACACAGACACACGCACACACAGACACACGCACACACACAGACACACACACACACACTCACACAGACACACACGCACACACTCGCACGCACACAGACACGCGTACACACAGACACACGCGCACACACAGACACACACACACAAACAGACACAGACACTCACACAGACACACACGCACACACTCGCACGCACACAGACACACACACACACGCACACACTCGCACGCACACAGACACGCGCACACACAAACAGACACAGACACTCACACAGACACACACAGAGACAAGAGAGACGCACACATTCAGACAGTATTATGTAACACACTCAGTGACAGTCTGCAGCTCGCCGGTTTCTCACAAACGCTCGTTGTGTCTTTTGGTTTCTGACGTTGACTCAAAGTTCCCGTTATTAACGATCTCTTATTAATAATCTCTTATTAATGATCTCTTATTAATGATCTCTTATTAACGATCTCTTATTAATGATCTCTTATTAATGATCTCTTATTAATGATCTCTTATTAACGATCTCTTATTAACGATCTCTTATTAACGATCTCTTATTAACGATCTCTTATTAATGGTCTCTTATTAATGATCTCCTATTAACGATCTCTTATTAATAATCTCTTATTAATAATCTCTTATTATAATCTCTTATTAAATCTCTTATTAATAATCTCTTATTAATGATCTCTTATTAATGATCTCTTATTAATGATCTCTATTAATGATCTCTTATTAATGATCTCTTATTGATCTATCTATTATGATCTCTATTAACGATCTCTTATTAACGATCTCTTATTAACAATCTCTTATTAATAATCTCTTATTAATGATCTCTTATTAATGATCTCTTATTAATGATCTCTTATTAATGATCTCTTATTAACGATCTCTTATTAACGATCTCTTATTAACGATCTCTTATTAACGATCTCTTATTAACGATCTCTTATTAACGATCTCTTATTAACGATCTCTTATTAACGATCTCTTATTAACGATCTCTTATTAACGATCTCTTATTAACGATCTCTTATTAACGATCTCTTATTAACGATCTCGTATTAACGATCTCGTATTAACGATCTCTTATTAACGATCTCTTATTAACGATCTCTTATTAACGATCTCCTATTAACGATCTCTTATTAACGATCTCTTATTAACGATCTAGTCCGAGCTGGCTGGTCTCCTCCGTCAGGAGGAGGAGCTTCGATGGGGTCGGCCTCCAACATGTAAACACTTCCACTTCCTCCAGAATTTAGTTTGTTAAAATTCGCCAGTTTTGTTACATAAATTACCGATTTCCCCGCAGAATAACGCCGGGTTTGCATGATTTCAAAATCTCTGCGTTTTCATCGCAAAAAAAGTCCCAAAAATGATCCACTGCACCACAGATATCTCCTCCTCATCACTGGGATACGTATTCTTACTCTTAGGGGTGTGTGTGTGTGTGTGAGAGATATAAGTGTGTATATATGTGTGTGATATGTGTGTATATGTGTGTGTATTTATGATATGTGTGTATATATGTGTGTATATGTGTGTGTGTGATATGTGGGATATGTGTGTCTATTTATGATATATGTGTGTGTATATGTGTGTGTGTATATATGTATGATATATGTGTGTGTACATGTGTGATATATGTGTGTATATATATGTGTGTATATGTGTGTGTGTGTGTGTGTATATGTGTGTGTATGTGTGATATAAGTGTGTGATATGTGTGTATATATGTGTGTATATATGTGTGATATATGTGTGTGATATGTGTGTGTATATGTGTGTGTACATGTGTGTGTATGTGTGTGTGTATATGTGTGATATGTGTGTATTTATGATATGTGTGTATATGTGTGTGTGTGTACATGTGTGTGTATATATATGTGTGATATGTGTGTGGATATGTGTGTGTATATGTGTGTGTATTTATGATATGTGTGATATATGTGTGTGTACATGTGTGTGTATATATGTGTGTGTATATGTGTGATATGTGTGTATTTATGATATGTGTGTATATGTGTGTGTGTGTGTGTGTGTGTGTGTGTGTTGTGTTATGTTTTGCCACTGGGTGCCTAACATTTCCTTCAGGATGAATGAAGTAATTTTCTCTAAATATCTCAGCAGAAAGTTAAAAAATGTTGCGTTCACTTCACACACGAGCAGCCATTTTTCCCTGTTGCCATGGGAACGTTACGAAGTGACGTAATCACGCGACAAGACGCACGCAGCCTCTTTTTCATCAAACTTCGGTTTCCGCAATTTCATTGCATGACATTTCATAAATATCCCGCGTATTCCATCGCGTGGTTTAAGAAAACGTGACGCATGATCAACAATCACCAAAATGACGCTGGTGTCCCTTTACCGACAGGCTGCAGACTGAGGAGGCAGCCATGCATACAGGGTGTGTGTGTGTGTGTGTGTGTGTGTGTGTGTGTGTGTGTGTGTGTGTGTGTGTGTGTGTGTGTGTGTGTGTGTGTGTGTGTGTGTGTGTGTGTGTGTGTGTGTGTGTGTGTGTGTGTGTGTGTCCTGTTACAGTTTGCAGTTGTGAAACTAACAACCAGTGATCAGATGACACACAAAGGTCCCCGGTCTCTTTCTCGATTTCAGTTCAATTTTATTGATGTAATCACAACAACAGTTACCTCAGCGGTGTAGTCTACGTCATGCACCCCCTAAGAAAGCTCCAGGATTCCCAAGCACCCCCAGAGAAAGATCCAGGATTCACCCCCTAAGAAAGATCCAGGATTCCCACGCACCCCCTAAGAAAGCTCCAGGATTCCCACGCACCCCCTAAGAAAGCTCCAGGATTCCCACGCACCCCCTAAGAAAGCTCCAGGATTCCCACGCACCCCCTAAGAAAGATCGAGGATTCACAGTCCACCCCCTAAGAAAGCTCCAGGATTCCCCTGCACCCCCTAAGAAAGCTCCAGGATTCCCATGCACCCCCTAAGAAAGCTCCAGGATTCACCCCCTAAGAAAGATCCAGGATTCCCACGCACCCCCTAACAAAGATCCAGGATTCCCACGCACCCCCTAAGAAAGCTCCAGGATTCCCATGCACCCCCTAAGAAAGCTCCAGGATTCCCATGCACCCCCTAAGAAAGCTCCAGGATTCTCACGCACCCCCTAAGAAAGATCCAGGATTCCCCCCCTAAGAAGATCCAGGATTCCCCCGCACCCCTAAGAAAGCTCCAGGATTCCCACGCCCCCCTAAGAAAGATCCAGGATTCACAGTCCACCCCCTAAGAAAGCTCCAAGATTCCCACGCACCCCCTAAGAAAGCTCCAAGATTCCCACGCACCCCCTAAGAAAGATCCAAGATTCCCACGCACCCCCTAAGAAAGATCCAGGATTCCCACGCACCCCATAAGAAAGATCCAGGATTCCCACGCACCCCCTAAGAAAGCTCCAGGATTCCCACGCACCCCCTAAGAAAGATCCAGGATTCACAGTCCACCCCCTAAGAAAGCTCCAAGATTCCCACGCACCCCCTAAGAAAGCTCCAAGATTGCCCTGCACCCCCTAAGAAAGCTCCAGGATTCCCACGCACCCCCTAAGAAAGCTCCAGGATTCCCACGCACTCCCTAAGAAAGCTCCAGGATTCCCACGCACCCCCTAAGAAAGCTCCAGGATTCCCACGCACCCCCTAAGAAAGCTCCAGGATTCCCACGCACACCCTAAGAAAGATCCAGGATTCACAGTCCACCACCTAAGAGAGCTCCAGGATTCCCATGCACCCCCTAAGAAAGCTCCAGGATTCCCCTGCACCCCCTAAGAAAGCTCCAGGATTCCCCTGCACCCCCTAAGAAAGCTCCAAGATTGCCCTGCACCCCCTAAGAAAGCTCCAGGATTCCCACGCACTCCCTAAGAAAGCTCCAGGATTCCCACGCACCCTCTAAGAAAGCTTCAGGATTCCCAGTCCACCCCCTAAGAAAGCTGCAGGATTCCCACGCACCCCCTAAGAAAGCTCCAGGATTCCCATGCCCCCCTAAGAAAGCTCCAGGATTTCCACGCACCCCCTAAGAAAGCTCCAGGATTCCCACGCACCCCCTTAGAAAGCTCCAGGATTCCCACGCACTCCCTAAGAAAGCTCCAGGATTCCCACGCACCCCCTAAGAAAGCTTCAGGATTCCCAGTCCACCCCTAAGAAGCTCCAGGATTCCCACGCACCCCCTAAGAAGCTCCAGGATTCCCATGCACCCCCTAAGAAAGCTCCAGGATTTCCACGCACCCCCCCCTAAGAAAGCTCCAGGATTCCCATGCACCCCCTAAGAAAGCTCCAGGATTCCCACGCACCCCCTAAGAAAGCTCCAGGATTCCCCTGCACCCCCTTAGAAAGCTCCAGGATTCCCCTGTACCCCCTAAGAAAGCTCCAAGATTGCCCTGCACCCCCTAAGAAAGCTCCAGGATTCCCACGCACCCCCTAAGAAAGCTCCAGGATTCCCACGCACTCCCTAAGAAAGCTCCAGGATTCCACGCACCCCTAAGAAAGATCCAGGATTCCCACGCACCCCCTAAGAAAGATCCAGGATTCCCACGCACACCCTAAGAAAGATCCAGGATTCACAGTCCACCACCTAAGAGAGCTCCAGGATTCCCATGCACCCCCTAAGAAAGCTCCAGGATTCCCCTGCACCCCCTAAGAAAGCTCCAGGATTCCCCTGCACCCCCTAAGAAAGCTCCAAGATTGCCCTGTACCCCCTAAGAAAGCTCCAGGATTCCCACGCACTCCCTAAGAAAGCTCCAGGATTCCCACGCACCCTCTAAGAAAGCTTCAGGATTCCCAGTCCACCCCCTAAGAAAGCTCCAGGATTCCCACGCACCCCCTAAGAAAGCTCCAGGATTCCCATGCACCCCCTAAGAAAGCTCCAGGATTTCCACGCACCCCCTAAGAAAGCTCCAGGATTCCCACGCACCCCCTAAGAAAGCTCCAGGATTCCCACACACTCCCTAAGAAAGCTCCAGGATTCCCACGCACCCCCTAAGAAAGCTTCAGGATTCCCAGTCCACCCCCTAAGAAAGCTCCAGGATTCCCACGCACCCCCTAAGAAAGCTCCAGGATTCCCATGCACCCCCTAAGAAAGCTCCAGGATTTCCACGCACCCCCTAAGAAAGCTCCAGGATTCCCATGCACCCCCTAAGAAAGCTCCAGGATTCCCACGCACCCCCTAAGAAAGCTCCAGGATTCCCCTGCACCCCCTAAGAAAGCTCCAGGATTCCCCTGTACCCCCTAAGAAAGCTCCAAGATTGCACCCCCTAAGAAAGCTCCACCCAGCACCCCCTAAGAAAGCTCCAGGATTCCCACGCACCCCCTAAGAAAGCTCCAGGATTCCCACGCACTCCCTAAGAAAGCTCCAGGATTCCCACGCACTCCCTAAGAAAGCTCCAGGATTCCCACGCACCCCCTAAGAAAGCTCCAGGATTCCCATGCACCCCTAAGAAAGCTCCAGGATTCCCATGCACCCCCTAAGAAAGCTCCAGGATTCCCCTGCACCCCCTAAGAAAGCTCCAGGATTTCCACGCACCCCCTAAGAAAGCTCCAGGATTTCCACGCACCCCCTAAGAAAGCTTCTTCTCCACATTACATTATGCATGAAAGTAGTTTGTAGTTTATTTGAACATGCAAAACATTAAAATAAAATACATATATAAATACATCCATGCATACAGACTGTATAATAATTAAAATGAGAGATAGATAAGGTCATGTACTTCTCAGCACAATCTCCCAAAATAATATAAAGTCGTTCAAACAACAAACTCCAGCGTTGAAAAAGAGAAGAAGAAGAAGTTCCTGTTTCCCGGGATTTTAACCCTCGACTCGTCCCCGCCTCAAAACTGAAAAATCAACGCTGGCTGAGGCTTTTTATAGATTTTAAAAAAAAATTATTACGGTTTTCAACACTTTTCGGTGCTTTTTTTTCAATTTTTTTGACATTTTCAACCCTTATTAACTTTAGTTTTACAGTTATTTCTGGAATTTATGGTCAATAAACCTCATTCATAGGAAATTATACCCGATGTTTGAGTTAGAAAAGCAGAAATTAGAAATTCATTTTTAATCCCTTTTATTATTGACAGGACAGCTTAGGGCAGAGGTGTGTGTGTGTGTGTGTGGGGGGGGGGGGGGGAGCTTAGGGCAGAGGGGTGTGGTGTGTGTGTGTGGGGGGGGGGGGGGGGAGCTTAGGGCCCCCGGTGTGTGTAAAATCAATACGTGTCATCGTCAGTAGACTGTAACCCATTCTGGTCTGTCTAACCCCCCCAACCTCCATGTTAATCTTCCTTCAGGACTCCGCCGGGGTAGCTCACCTGGTGGAACTACCACACACACACACACACAGACCACACACACACACACACACACACACACACACACACACACACACACACACCTTTGCCCTAAGCTTTCCTTTGAATGATAAAGGGATTAAAAATGGCAAAAACTCAAAATTATTCAATTATCACTATAAATACATATCATTCCCAAATATCGGTTTCAGTATCGGCCTTTAAAACCAGTATCGTTCTAGTCGGGACAGCTGATTGGGGGGGGGGGGGGGGATACTGCCTGGCCAATTACAGCGCGTGCCTATGAAAAAACATCCTGAATTAAATAAATGTAAATACATAAATGAGTCAATATAGAACTTAATTATAATGATTGCCTCATTTATTCCTTTAGAGGAACATATGTATTAATGATATAATTTAATATTGATCAAACGTATTCGCAGTCTAAGCCCTAGACTCGGTTTATATTTATATTTATATTTATATTTATATTTATATTATATTTATATTTATATTTATATTTATTATGAATTTTCCTGCTGCTGTCGTCAGGGATATTTTCATTTCCATCAATTTTACAGCACTTGGAAGCAAATGTGCATGCGCGTGCCCGTGCTGTCGGGAGCGCACAACTGCAGCAGATCAGAGGGGGAGGAGGAGGGTGTTGTGGGGGGGGGGTGAGAATGTTACGAGTCACTTCTCATTCCACTAATTTAGCAGAGAGAGCGCGTGCTGCAGTAAAAACACCAACCACCGCCGTTGCTGAGAAAACCTACAGCACCCAAACGCACCGCGCCGGGCAGGTTGGGTTTTATCCTCCAGGTGTGTGAAGGAGGAACAACCGCGAGCACGCACGGGAGGGGGGGGGGGTGAGGAAATCCAGCAACGTCGATCACTTGATCCGCCCGTTTATCACGGAGACATCACGGAGGAGTCTGCAGAATCAGCCCCGCACACGGTGTTCCGGTCGGTCCACGTTACCGGGGAGAGGGACAGGAACGCAACGGAGGAATCTGCGGACACGGACAGCTCCGTTCGGGGTTCATTTCCTCGGTTTTTTCCGCCTACGGACGGGACCCAATCTGTACCCGGAGCTTGGTGCTTACGCGGCCGCTGCAGAGAGCGAGGAGAGCGGGAAGGAGGACGCGGTGTAGCCGGAGAAGACGCGGTGTATCCGGGGAAGAAGACGCGGTGTAGCCGGGGAAGAAGAGGCGGTGTAGCCGGAGAAGAGGCGGTGTAGCCGGGGCAGGAGGACGTGGTGTATCCGGGGAGAAGCGGCTTTCGCTTCGGGATCCTTTTGGTTTTTTGGGGGGATCGTTTTAAGCCATTAGGGGTTAATTTTAAATCTGTCGGTGCGGAGATACCCGGAGGACTCTACAGCACACCGGTACCGGTACCTTCGTCCACACTGATGGGTTAAAACCCGGTGCTGTTGTTCCGGAGAGCAGCCCCGCGCGCACACCTGCTCCCCCAGACCCGCGGGGGCTGGATGATGTAGCCCCCGCCTCTGCAGCACCAGCGCCATCCTTCGAGTCTCCACCTCCAGTGGAGGGATGTAATGAAGTACATTTACTCGAGTACTGCACTTAAGGAGACAAATTAAAGGTACTGAAGTCTTTTCTTTTCATGCTACTTTCTACTTTAGTTACTAGTTACGAGTATTTTTTCCAGTGTAATAGAGTATAGTTCCAGTGTAATAGAGAGTATAGTTCCAGTATAATACAGAGTATAGTTCCAGTGTAATAGAGAGTATAGTTCCAGTGTAATAGAGAGTATAGTTCCAGTGTAATAGAGAGTATAGTTCCAGTATAATACAGAGTATAGTTCGAGTGTAATGCAGAGTATAGTTCCAGTGTAATAGAGAGTATAGTTCCAGTATAATAGTGTATAGTTCCAGTATCATAGAGAGTATAGTTCCAGTGTAATAGAGAGTATAGTTCCAGTATGAGACAGAGTATAGTTCCAGTATAAGACAGAGTATAGTTCCAGTATAATACAGAGTATAGTTCCAGTGTAATAGAGAGTATAGTTTGAGTATAATGCAGAGTATAGTTCCAGTATAATACAGAGTATAGTTCCATTATAATACAGAGTATAGTTCCTGTATAATACAGAGTATAGTTCCAGTATAATACAGAGTATAGTTCCAGTGTAATATAGAATATAGTTCCAGTGTAATAGAGAGTATAGTTCCAGTGTAATAGAGTATAGTTCCAGTGTAATAGAGAGTATAGTTCCAGTGTAATAGAGAGTATAGTTCCAGTATAATAGAGAGTATAGTTCCAGTATAATACAGAGTATTGTTCCAGTACAAGACCGAGTATTGTTCCATTATAATGCAGAGTATAGTTCCAGTATAATACAGAGTATAGTTCCTGTATAATACAGAGTATAGTTCCAGTATAATACAGAGTATTGTTCCAGTACAAGACCGAGTATTGTTCCAGTATAATGCAGAGTATAGTTCCCGTATAATACAGAGTATAGTTCCAGTGTAATAGAGAGTATAGTTCCAGTATAATACAGAGTATAGTTCCCGTATAATACAGAGTATAGTTCCCGTATAATACAGAGTATAGTTCCAGTGTAATAGAGAGTATAGTTCCAGTATAATACAGAGTATAGTTCCAGTATAATACAGAGTATAGTTCCAGTGTAATAGAGAGTATAGTTCCAGTATAATACAGAGTATAGTTCCCGTATAATACAGAGTATAGTTCCCGTATAATACAGAGTATAGTTCCAGTGTAATAGAGAGTATAGTTCCAGTGTAATAGAGAGTATAGTTCCAGTATAATACAGAGTATAGTTCCAGTATAATACAGAGTATAGTTCCAGTATAATACAGAGTATAGTTTGAGTATAATGCAGAGTATAGTTCCAGTATAATACAGAGTATAGTTCCAGTGTAATAGAGAGTATAGTTCCAGTATAATACAGAGTATAGTTCCAGTGTAATAGAGAGTATAGTTCCAGTGTAATAGAGAGTATAGTTCCAGTGTAATAGAGAGTATAGTTTGAGTATAATGCAGAGTATAGTTCCAGTATAATAGAGAGTATAGTTTGAGTATAATACAGAGCATAGTTCCAGGATAATACAGAGTATAGTTCCAGTGTAATAGAGAGTATAGTTCCATTATAATACAGAGTATTGTTCCAGTGTAATAGAGAGTATAGTTCCAGTATAATACAGAGTATAGTTCTAGTATAATAGAGAGTATAGTTCCAGTACAATACAGAGTATAGTTCCAGTATAATACAGAGTATAGTTCCAGTATTATACAGAGTATAGTTCCAGTATAATAGATAGTATAGTTCCAGTGTATTAGAGAGTATAGTTCTAGTATAATAGAGAGTATAGTTCCAGTGTGTTAGAGAGTATAGTTCGAGTATAATACAGAGTATAGTTCTAGTATAATAGAGAGTATAGTTCCAGTGTGTTAGAGAGTATAGTTCCAGTATAATACAGAGTATAGTTCCAGTATAATAGAGAGTATAGTTCCAGTGTGTTAGAGAGTATAGTTCCAGTATAATACAGAGTATAGTTCTAGTATAATAGAGAGTATAGTTCCAGTGTGTTAGAGAGTATAGTTCCAGTATAATACAGAGTATAGTTCCAGTGTAATAGAGAGTATAGTTCCAGTGTAATAGAGAGTATAGTTTGAGTATAATGCAGAGTATAGTTCCAGTATAATAGAGAGTATAGTTTGAGTATAATACAGAGCATAGTTCCAGGATAATACAGAGTATAGTTCCAGTGTAATACAGAGTATAGTTCCAGTATAATACAGAGTATAGTTCCAGTGTATTAGAGAGTATAGTTCTAGTATAATAGATAGTATAGTTCCAGTGTATTAGAGAGTATAGTTCTAGTATAATAGAGAGTATAGTTCTAGTATAATAGAGAGTATAGTTCTAGTATAATAGAGAGTATAGTTCCAGTGTATTAGAGAGTATAGTTTGAGTATAAGACAGAGTATTAGATAGATAGATAGATAGATAGATAGATAGATAATAGATAGATAGATAGATAATAGATAGATAGATAACTTCCAGTATACAGAGTATTGTAATGAGTACTTCTGCTGCAGTAATCTGATTACTTGTTGCAGTGTCTCTCCACCATGCCGGCGGGGATGAAGCCGCTGGAGAAGTTCCTGAAGAAGCAGACCACGGCGCTGACCCGGGCCGGGGGGTTTGTTGGGGGGGTGGCGGACAAGGCCAGCGGGGGGTGGGGGCGTCCCGCCGCCGGG
>NW_022603531.1:0-28411 GCF_008692095.1 Etheostoma spectabile
TATTCCAGCTTCATTCAAGTCTGGGGGAGACATCACCTATCCAGTGTGTCTCTCAGGTAATTCAGAGCATTCTGATGTACGGTTTAATATTAAGGCCTTAAACCAAGGTATTTGACACTTTTTGGCTGTTAAAGACATATTCTTCTATTTTCAGGCTACTCTAAAAAGGAATCCTGACGTTATTCCAGCTTCATTCCAAGTCTGGGGGAGACATCACCTATCCAGTGTCTCTCAGGTAATTTCAGAGCATTCTGATGTACGGTTTTAATATTAAGGCCTTTAAACAAGGCTATTTTTGACATTTTTGGAGGTTAAAGGCATATTCTTCTTTTCAGGCTACTCTAAAAAGGAATCCTGACGTTATTCAGCTTCATTCCAAGTGGGGGGGAGACATCACCTATCCAGTGTGTCTCTCAGGTAATTTCAGAGCATTCTGATGTATGGTTTAATATTAAGGCCTTTAAACCAAGGCTATATTGACACTTTTCAGGCTGTTAAAGACATATTCTTCATTTTTCAGGCTACTTAAAAAGGAATCCTGACGTTATTCCAGCTTCATTCCAAGTCTGGGGGGAGACATCACCTATCCAGTGTTTCTCTCAGTTAATTTCAGAGCATTCTGATGTACGGTTTTATATTAAGGCCTTAAACAAGGCTATATTGACACTCTTTCAGGGCTGTTAAAGGCTATATTGACACTTTTCAGGCTGTTAAAGGCATATTCTTCTCTTTTCAGGCTACTCTAAAAGGAATCCTGACGTTATTCCAGCTTCATCCAAGTCTGGGGAGACATCACCTATCCAGGTTTCTCTCAGGTAATTCAGAGCATTCTGATGTACGGTTTTAATATTAAGGCCTTAAACCAAGGCTATTTTGACACTTTTTAAGGCTGTTAAAGGCATATTGCTTTTCTAAAGGCATATTTTTATTTTTCAGGCTACTCTAAAAAGGAATCCTGACGTTATTCCAGCTTCATTCAAGTCTGGGGGAGACTCACCTATCCAGTGTTTCTCTAAGGTAATTTCAGAGCATTCTGATGTACGGTTTTAATATTAAGGCCTTTAAAACAAGGCTATATTGACACTTTTTAGGCTGTTAAAGGCATATTCTTCTTTTTCAGGCTACTCTAAAAAGGAATCCTGACGTTATTCCAGCTTCATTCCAAGTCTGGGGGAGACATCACCTATCCAGTGGTCTCTCAGGTAATTTCAGAGCATTCTGATGTACGGTTTTAATATTAAGGCCTTTAAACCAAGGCTATATTGACACTTTTCAGGGTGTTAAAGGCATATTGACACTTTTTAGAGTTGTTAAAGGCATATTTTTCTTTATTCAGGCTACTCTAAAAAGGAATCCTGACGTTATTCCAGCTTCATTCCAAGTCTGGGGGAGACATCAACTATCCAGTTGTCTCTCAGGTAATTTCAGAGCATTCTGATGTACGGTTTAATATTAAGGCCTTAAAACCAAGTCTTATTGACACTTTTTCAGGCTGTTAAAGGCATATTTCTTCTCTTTTCAGGCTACTCTAAAAAGGAATCTGACGTTATCCAGATTCATCCAAGTCTGGGGGGAGACATCACCTATCCAGTGTGTCTCAGGTAATTTCAGAGCATTCTGATGTACGGGTTTAATATTAAGGCCTTTAAACCAAGGCATAGGCACTCTTCGGCTGTTAAAGGCGATGTGACACTTTTTTTGGCTGTTAAAGGCATATTTTTCTTTTCGGCTACTCTAAAAAGGAATCCTGACGTATTCCAGCTTCATTCCAAGTCTGGGGGAGACATCACCTAGCCAGTGTGTCTCTCAGGTAATTTCAGAGCATTCTGATGTACGGTTTTAATATTAAGGCCTTTAAAACAAGGCTATTTGACACTTTTTTGGCTGTTAAAAGCATATTCTCTTTTCAGGCTACTCTAAAAAGGAATCCTGACGTTATTCCAGCTTCATTCAAGTCTGGGGAGACATCACCTATCCAGTGTGTCTCTCAGGTAATTTCAGAGCATTCTGATGTATGGTTTTAATATTAAGGCTTAAACCAAGGCTATATTGACACTTTTTCAGGGTTTTTAAGGCATATTCTTCTCTTTTTCAGGCTACTCTAAAAAGGAATCCTGACGTTATTCCAGCTTCATTCCAAGTCTGGGGGAGACATCACTATCCAGTGTTTCTCTCAGGTAATTTCAGAGCATTTGTGTACGGTTTTAATATTAAGGCCTTTAAAACCAAGTCTATATTGACACTTTTTCAGGGTGTTAAAGGCATATTCTTCTCTTTTTCAGGCTACTCTAAAAAGGAATCCTGACGTTATTCCAGCTTCATTCAAGTCTGGGGGAGACATCACCTATCCAGTGGTCTCTCAGTAATTTCAGAGCATTCTGATGTACGGTTTAATATTAAGGCCTTAAACCAAGGCTATATTGACACTTTTTCAGGCTCTGTTAAAGACATATTATTCTATTTTCAGGCTACTCTAAAAAGGAATCCTGACGTTATTCCAGCTTCATTCCAAGTCTGGGGGAGACATCACCTATCCAGTGGTCTCTCAGGTAATTTCAGAGCATTCTGATGTACGGTTTAATATTAAGGCCTTTAAACCAAGGCTGTATTGACACTTTTTCAGGCTGTTAAAGAATATTCTTCTATTTTCAGGCTACTCTAAAAGGAATCCTGACGTATTCCAGCTTCATTCCAAGTCTGGGGGAGACATCCTATCCAGTGTGTCTCTCAGGTAATTTCAGAGCATCTGATGTACGGGTTTTAATATTAGGCCTTTAAACCAAGGCTATATTGACACTCTTTCAGGCTGTAAAGGCTATATTGACACTTTTCAGGTTGTAAAGCATATTCTTCTCTTTAGGCTACTCTAAAAAGGAATCCTGACGTTATTCCAGCTTCATTCCAAGTCTGGGGGAGACATCACCTATCCATTGTTTCTCTCAGGTAATTTCAGAGCATTCTGATGTACGGTTTAATATTAAGGCCTTAAAACCAAGTCTATTTTGACACTTTTAAGGCTGTTAAAGGCTATATGGACACTTTTTCAGGGGTTAAAGCATATTCTTCTATTTTCAGGCTACTCTAAAAAGGAATCCTGACGTTATTCCAGCTTCATTCAAGTCTGGGGGAGACATCACTATCCAGTGTGTCTCTCAGGTAATTTCAGAGCATTCTGATGTACGGGTTTATATTAAGGCCTTTAAAACCAAGGCTATATTGACACTTTTTCAGGTGTTAAAGGCATATTCTTCTCTTTTTCAGGCTACTCAAAAGGAATCCTGACGTTATTCCAGCTTCATTCCAAGTCTGGGGGAGACATCACCTATCAGTGTGTCTCTCAGGTAATTTCAGAGCATTCTGATGTACGGTTTTAATATTAAGGCCTTTAAACCAAGGCTGTATTGACACTTTTTCAGGCTGTTAAAGACATATTTTTATTTTTCAGGCTACTCTAAAAAGGAATCCTGACGTTATTCCAGCTTCATTCCAAGTCTGGGGAGACATCACCTATCCAGTGTCTCTCAGGTAATTTCAGAGCATTTGATGTACGGTTTAATATTAAGGCCTTTAAACCAAGGCTATATTGACACTCTTTCAGGCTGGTAAGGCTATATTGATACTTTTTCAGGGTGTTAAAGGCATATTCTTCTCTTATTCAGGCTACTCTAAAAAGGAATCCTGACGTTATTCCAGCTTCATTCAAGTCTGGGGGAGGACATCACTATCCATTGTTTCTTCAGGTAATTTCAGAGCATTCTGATGTACGTTTTAATATTAAGGCCTTAAAACCAAGGCTGTATTGACACTTTTTCAGGCTGTAAAGGACATATCTTTTATTTTTCAGGCCTACTCTAAAAAGGAATCCTGACGTTATTCCAGCTTCATTCCAAGTGGGGGAGACATCACCTATCCAGTGTGTCTCTCAGGTAATTTCAGAGCATTCTGATGTACGGTTTTAATATTAAGGCTTTAAACCAAGGCTGTATTGACACTTTTTTGGTGTTAAAGGCATATTCTCTTTTTCAGGCTACTCTAAAAAGGAATCTGACGTTATTCAGCTTCATTCCAAGTTGGGGGAGACATCCATCCAGTGTTCTCTCAGGTAATTCAGAGCATTTGATGTAGGGTTTTAAATTAGGCCTTAAAACCAAGTCTATATTGACACTTTTTCAGGCGTTAAAGGCATATTCTTCTATTTTTCAGGCTACTCTAAAAAGAAATCCTGACGTTATTCCAGCTTCATTCCAAGTCTGGGGGAGACATCACCTATCCAGTGTGTCTCTCAGGTAATTTCAGAGCATTCTGATGTACGGGTTTAATATTAGGCCTTTAAACCAGGCTCTATTGACACTTTTTCAGGCTGTTAAAGGCTATATTGACACTTTTCAGGTTGTTAAAGGCATATTCTTCTTCTTTTCAGGCTACTCTAAAAGGAATCCTGACGTTATTCCGCTTCATTCCAAGTCTGGGGGAGACATCACCTATCCAGTGTGTCTCTCAGGTAATTTCAGAGCATTCGATGTACGGTTTTAATATTTAAGGCCTTAAAACCAAGTCTAGTGACACTTTTAAGGCTGTTAAAGGCTTATGACACTTTTCAGGCTGTTAAAGGCATATTCTTCTCTTTTCAGGCTACTCTAAAAAGGAATCTGACGTTATTCCAGCTCATTCCAAGTCTGGGGGAGACATCACCTATCCAGTGTGTCTCTCAGGTAATTTCAGAGCATTTGATGTACGGTTTTAATATTAAGGCCTTTAAACCAAGGCTGTATGCACTTTTTCAGGCTGTTAAAGACATATTCTTCTCATTTTCAGGCTACTCTAAAAAGAAATCCTGACGTATTCCAGCTTCATTCCAAGTCTGGGGAGACATCACCTATCCAGTGGTCTCTCAGGTAATTTCAGAGCATTCTGATGTACGGGTTTAATATTAAGGCCTTTAAACCAAGGATATTGACACTCTTCAGGCGGTAAAGGCTATATGACACTTTTTCAGGTTGTTAAAGCATATCTTCTCTTATTCAGGCTACTCTAAAAGGAATCCTGACGTTATTCCAGCTTCATTCCAAGTCTGGGGGAGACATCACCTATCCATTGTTTCTCTCAGGTAATTCAGAGCATTCTGAGTACGGTTTTAATATTAAGGCCTTAAAACCAAGTCTCTTTGACACTTTTTAAGGCTGTTACAGGATATTGACACTTTTCAGGGGTAAAGGCATATTCTTCTTTTTTCAGGCTACTCTAAAAAGGAATCCTGACGTTATTCCAGCTTCATTCCAAGTCTGGGGGAGACATCACCTATCCAGTGTGTCTCTCAGGTAATTTCAGAGCATTCTGATGTACGGTTTTAATATTAAGGCCTTTAAACCAAGGCTGTATTGACACTTTTGCAGGCTGTTAAAGACATCTTATCTTTTTCAGGCTACTCTAAAAAGGAATCCTGACGTTATTCAGCTTCATTCCAAGTCTGGGGGAGACATCACCTATCCAGTGTGTCTCTCAGGTAATTTCAGAGCATTCTGATGTACGGGTTTAATATTAAGGCCTTTAAACCAAGGCTATATTGACACTCTTCAGGCTGTAAAGGCTATATTGACACTTTTTCAGGTTGTTAAAGGCATATTCTTCTCTTTTCAGGCTACTCTAAAAAGGAATCCTGACGTATTCCAGCTTCATTCCAAGTCTGGGGAAGACATCATACCAGTGTGTCTCTCAGGTAATTTCAGAGCATTCTGATGTACGGTTTTAATATTAAGGCCTTAAAACCAAGGCTATATTGACACTTTTCAGGCTGTTAAAGACATATTCTTCTATTTTCAGGCTACTCTAAAAAGGAATCCTGACGTTATTCAGTTCATTCCAAGTCTGGGGGAGACATCACCTATCCAGTGTTCTCTCAGGTAATTTCAGAGCATTCTGATGTAGGGTGTTTAATATTAACCCTTAACACCAAGGCTATATGACACTTTTTCAGGCTGTTAAAGACATATTCTTCTCTTTTCAGGCTACTCTAAAAAGGAATCCTGACGTTATTCCAGCTTCATTCCAAGTCTGGGGAGACATCACCTATCCAGTGTTTCTCTCAGGTAATTTCAGAGCATTCTGATGTACGGGTTTTAATATTAAGGCCTTAAACCAAGCTATATTGACACTTTTCAGGCTGTTAAAGGCTATATTGACACTTTTTCAGGTTGTTAAAGGCATATTCTTCTCTTTTTCAGGCTACTCTAAAAAGGAATCCTGACGTTATTCCAGCTTCATTCCAAGTCTGGGGGAGACATCACCTATCCAGTGTGTCTCTCAGGTAATTTCAGAGCATTCTGATGTACGGGTTTATATTAAGGCCTTAAAACCAAGGCATATGGACACTTTTTCAGGCTGTTAAAGGCATATTCTTCTCTTTTTTCAGGCTACTCTAAAAAGGAATCTGACGTTATTCCAGCTTCATTCCAAGTCTGGGGGAGACATCACCTATCAGTGTGTCTCTCAGGTAATTTCAGAGCATTCTGATGTACGGTTTAATATTAAGGCCTTTAAACCAAGGCGTATTGACACTTTTCAGGCTGTTAAAGGCTATGACATTTTTGGCTGTTAAAGGCATATCTTTCTTTTCAGGCTACTCTAAAAAGGAATCCTGACGTTATTCCAGCTTCATTCCAAGTCTGGGGAGACATCACCTATCCAGTGTGTCTCTCAGGTAATTTCAGAGCATTCTGATGTTTTGATTACGGTTTAATATAAGGCCTTTAAACAAGGCTATTTTGACACTGTTTTGGCTGTTAAGGCTATTCTCTTTTCAGGCTACTCTAAAAAGGAATCCTGACGTTATTCCAGCTTCATTCCAAGTTGGGGGGACATCACCTATCCAGTGTGTGTTCTCTCAGGTAATTTCAGAGCATCTGATGTAGGTTTTAATATTAAGGCCTTAAACCAAGGCTATATTGACACTTTTCAGGGTGTTAAAGGCATATTCTTCTCTTTTTCAGGCTACTCTAAAAAGAATCCTGACGTTATTCCAGCTTCATTCCAAGTCTGGGGGAGACATCACTATCCGGTTTCTCTCAGGTAATTTCAGAGCATTTTTGATGTACGGTTTTAATATTAAGGCCTTAAAACCAAGTCTATATTGACACTTTTCAGGGGTTAAAGGCATATTCTTCTCTTTTCAGGCTACTCTAAAAAGGAATCCTGACGTATTCAGCTTCATTCCAAGTGGGGGGAGACATCACCATCCAGTGTGTCTCTCAGGTAATTTCAGAGCATTCTGATGTACGGTTTTAATATTAAGGCCTTTAACCAAGGCTGTATTGACACTTTCAGGCTGTAAAAGAATATTATTCGATTTTTCAGGCTACTCTAAAAAGGAATCCTGACGTTATTCCAGCTTCATTCCAAGTCTGGGGGAGACATACCTATCCAGTGTGTCTCTCAGGTAATTTCAGAGCATTCTGATGTACGGTTTTATATTAAGGCCTTTAAACCAAGGCTGTATTGACACTTTTTCAGGCTGTTAAAGAATATTTCTATTTTTCAGGCTACTCTAAAAAGGAATCCTGACGTTATCCAGCTTCATTCCAAGTATGGGGGAGACATCACCTATCCAGTGTGTCTCTCAGGTAATTTCAGAGCATTTGATGTACGGGTTTAATATTAAGCCTTTAAACCAAGGCTATATTGGACACTTTTCAGGCTGTTAAAGGCTATATTGACACTTTTTCAGGTTGTTAAAGGCATATTCTTCTCTTATCAGGCTACTCTAAAAAGGAATCCTGACGTTATTCCAGCTTCATTCCAAGTCTGGGGGAGACATCACCTATCCAGTGTTTCTCTCAGGTAATTTCAGAGCATTCTGATGTACGGTTTAATATTAAGGCTTTAAAACCAAGTCTATTTTGACACTTTTTAAGCTGTTAAAGGCTATATGCACTTTTTCAGGCTGTTAAAGAATATTCTTTTTTCAGGCTACTCTAAAAAGGAATCCTGACGTTATTCCAGCTTCATTCCAGTCTGGGGGAGACATCACCTATCCAGTGTGTCTCTCAGGTAATTTCAGAGCATTCTGATGTACGGGTTTAATATTAAGGCCTTTACCAGGCTATATTGACACTTTTCAGGCTTGTTAAAGGCATATTCTTCTCTTTTTCAGGCTACTCTAAAAAGGAATCCTGACGTTATCCAGCTTCATTCCAAGTCTGGGGGAGACATCACCTATCCAGTGTGTCTCAAGGTAATTCAGAGCATTCTGATGTACGGGTGTAATATTAAGGCCTTAAACCAAGGCTATATTGACACTTTTCAGGCTGTTTAAAGGTATTTTGCACTTTTAGGCTGTTAAAGGAATATCTTTCTTTTTCAGGCTACTCTAAAAAGGAATCCTGACGTTATTCCAGCTTCATTCCAAGTCTGGGGGAGACATAACCATCCAGTGGTCTCTCAGGTAATTCAGAGCATTTGATGTACGGTTTTAATATTAAGGCCTTAAAACACAAGGCTATTTTGACACTTTTTGGCTGTTAAAGGCATATTCTCTTTTTCAGGCTACTTAAAAAGGAATCCTGACGTTATTCCAGCTTCATTCCAAGTCTGGGGGAGACATCACCTATCCAGTGTGTCTCAGGTAATTTCAGAGCATTCTGATGTACGGTTTTAATATTAAGGCCTTAAACAAGGCTATATGACACTTTGTCAGGGTGTTAAAGGCATATTCTTCTCTTTTTCAGGCTACTCTAAAAAGGAATCCTGACGTTATTCCAGTTCATTCAAGTCTGGGGGAGACATCACCTATCCAGTGTGTCTCTCAGGTAATTTCAGAGCATTCTGATGTATGGTTTTAATATTAAGGCTTAAAACCAAGTCTGTATTGACACTTTTTCAGGCTGTTAAAGGTATTCTTCTCTTTTTCAGGCTACTCTAAAAAGGAATCCTGACGTTATTCCAGCTCATTCCAAGTCTGGGGGAGACATCACCTATCCAGTGTGTCTCTCAGGTAATTTAGAGCATTCTGATGTACGGTGTTAATATTAAGGCCTTTAAACCAAGGCTGTAGTGACACTTTTTCAGGCTGTTAAAGCATATTCTTCTATTTTCAGGCTACTCTAAAAAGGAATCTGACGTTATTCCAGCTTCATTCCAAGTCTGGGGGAGACATCACCTATCCAGTGTGTCTCTCAGGTAATTCAGAGCATTCTGATGTACGGTTTTAATTAAGGCCTTTAAACAAAGGCTATATTGACACTTTTCAGGCTGTTTAAAGAACTTCTTTCTTTTTCAGGCTACTCTAAAAAGGAATCCTGACGTTATTCCAGCTTCATTCCAAGTCTGGGGGAGACATCACCTATCCAGTGGTTCTATCAGGTAATTCAGAGCATTCTGATGTACGGGTTAATATTAAGGCCTTAAACCAAGGCTATATGACACTTTTCAGGCTGTTAAAGGCTATATTGACACTTTTTAGGTGTTAAAGCATATTCTTCTATTATTCAGGTACTCTAAAAAGGAATCCTGACGTTATTCCAGCTTCATTCCAAGTCTGGGGGAGACATCACCTATCCAGTGTTTCTCTCAGGTAATTTCAGAGCATTCTGATGTACGGTTTAATATTAAGGCCTTAAAACCAAGTCTATTTGACCCTTTAAGGCTGTTAAAGGCTATATTGACACTTTTTCAGGCTGTTAAAGACATATTTTTCTATTTTCAGGTACTCTAAAAAGGAATCCTGACGTTATTCAGCTTCATTCCAAGTCTGGGGAGACATCACCTCCAGTGGTCTCTCAGGTAATTTCGAGCATTCTGATGTACGGTTTTAATATTAAGGCCTTTAAAACCAAGGCGTATGACACTTTTCAGGCTGTTAAAGGCCATATTCTCTTTTTCAGGCTACTCTAAAAAGGAATCCTGACGTTATTCCAGCTTCATTCCAAGTCTGGGGGAGACATCACCTATCCAGTGTGTCTTCAGTAATTTCAGAGCATTCTGATGTACGGTTTTAATATTAAGGCCTTTAAACCAAGGCTGTATTGACACTTTTTCAGGCTGTTAAAGACATATTCTTCTATTTTTCAGGCTACTCTAAAAAGGAATCCTGACGTTATTCCAGCTTCATTCCAAGTCTGGGGGAGACATCACCTATCCAGTGTGTCTCTCAGGTAATTTCAGAGCATTCTGATGTACGGGTTTAATATTAAGGCCTTTAAAACCAAGGCTATATTGACACTTTTCAGGCTGTTAAAGGCTATATGAACTTTTCAGGTGGTTAAAGGCATATCTATTCTCTTTTTCAGGCTACTCTAAAAAGGAATCCTGACGTTATTCCAGCTTCATTCCAGTTGGGGAGACATCACCTATCCAGTGTTCTCTCAGGTAATTCAGAGCATTCTGATGTACGGTTTTAATATTAAGGCTTAAAACCAAAGGCTGTATGGACACTTTTTCAGGCGGTTAAAGGCATTCTTCTCTTTTTCAGGCTACTCTAAAAAGGAATCCTGACGTTATTCCAGCTTCATTCCAAGTCTGGGGGAGACATCACCTATCCAGTGTGTCTCTCAGGTAATTTCAGAGCATTCTGATGTACGGTTTTAATATAACCTTTAAACCAAGGCTATATTGACACTTTTCAGGCTGTTAAAGGCATATTCTCTTTTCAGGCTACTCTAAAAAGGAATCCTGACGTTATTCCAGCTTCATTCCAAGTCTGGGGGAGACATCACCTATCAGGTGTCTCTCAGGTAATTTCAGAGCATTCTGATGTAGGGTTTAATATTAAGGCCTTTAAAAAGGCTATTTGACACTCTTCAGGCTGTTAAAGGCTATTGACACTTTTCAGGTGTAAAGGCATATTCTTCTCTTATTCAGGCTACTCTAAAAGGAATCCTGACGTTATTCCAGCTTCATTCCAAGTTGGGGGAGAGACATCACTATCCATTGTTTCTCTCAGGTAATTTCAGAGCATTCTGATGTACGGTTTAATATTAAGGCCTTTAAACCAAGGCTATTTTGACACTTTTTCAGGCTGTTAAAGGCTATATTGACACTTTTCAGGTTGTTAAAGACATTCTTCTCTTTTTCAGGCTACTCTAAAAAGGAATCTGCGTTATTCCAGCTTCATTCCAAGTCTGGGGGAGGACATCACCTATCCAGTGTGTCTCTCAGGTAATTTCAGAGCATTCTGATGTACGGTTTTAATATTAAGGCCTTTAAACCAAGGCTGTATTGACACTTTTTCAGGCTGTTAAAGCATATTCTTCTCTTTTCAGGCTACTCTAAAAAAGAATCCTGACGTTATTCCAGCTTCATTCCAAGTCTGGGGGAGACATCACCTATCCAGTGGTCTCTCAGGTAATTTCAGAGCATTCTGATGTACGGTTTTAATATTAAGGCCTTAAACCAAGCTATATTGACACTTTTTCAGGCTGTTAAAGAATATTCTTCTATTTTTCAGGCTACTCTAAAAAGGAATCCTGACGTTATTCCAGCTTCATTCCAAGTCTGGGGAGACATCACCTATCCAGTGTGTCTCTCAGGTAATTTCAGAGCATTCTGATGTACGGTTTAATATTAAGGCCTTTAAACCAAGGCTATATTGACACTCTTCAGGCTGTAAAGGCTATATTGACACTTTTTCAGGTTGTTAAAGGCATATTCTTCTCTTATTCAGGCTACTCTAAAAAGGAATCCTGACGTTATTCCAGCTTCATTCCAAGTCTGGGGGAGACATCACCTATCCAGTGTGTCTCTCAGGTAATTTCAGAGCATTCTGATGTACGGTTTTAATATTAAGGCCTTTAAACCAAGTCTATTTGACACTTTTTAGGCTGTTAAAGGCTATATTGACACTTTTCAGGTGTTTTAAAGGCATATTCTTCTCTTTTTCAGGCTACTCTAAAAAGGAATCCTGACGTTATTCCAGCTTCATTCCAAGTCTGGGGAGAGCCATCACCTATCCAGTGTGTCTCTCAGGTAATTTCAGAGCATTCTGATGTACGGTTTTAATATTAAGGCCTTTAAACCAAGCTATATGACACTTTTTCAGTGTTAAAGGCATATTCTTCTATTTTTCAGGCTACTCTAAAAAGGAATCCTGACGTTATTCCAGCTTCATTCCAAGTCTGGGGGAGACATCACCTATCCAGTGTGTCTCTCAGGTAATTTCAGAGCATTCTGATGTACGGTTTTAATATTAAGGCCTTTAAACCAAGGCTGTATTGACACTTTTCAGGCTGTTAAAGGCATATTCTTCTATTTTTCAGGCTACTCTAAAAAGGAATCCTGACGTTATTCCAGCTTCATTCCAAGTCTGGGGGAGACATCACCTATCCAGTGTTCTCAGGTAATTTCAGAGCATTCTGATGTACGGTTTTAATATTAAGGCCTTTAAACCAAGGCTATTTGACACTTTTTCAGGCTGCTTAAAGGCATATTCTTCTCTTTTTCAGGCTACTCTAAAAAGGAATCCTGACGTTATTCCAGCTTCATTCCAAGTCTGGGGGAGACATCACCTATCCAGTGTGTCTCTCAGGTAATTTCAGAGCATTCTGATGTACGGTTTTAATTTAAACCTTTAAACCAGGCTGTATTGACACTTTTTCAGGCTGTTAAAGACATATTCTTCTCTTTTCAGGCTACTCTAAAAAGGAATCCTGACGTTATTCCAGCTTCATTCCAGTCTGGGGAGACATCACCTATCCAGTGTTTCTCTCAGGTAATTTCAGAGCATTCTGATGTACGGTTTTAATATTAAGGCCTTAAACCAAGTCTATTTTGACACTTTTTAGGCTGTTAAGGCTATATTGACACTTTTTCAGGCTGTTAAAGGCATATTCTTCTCTTTTTCAGGCTACTCTAAAAAGGAATCCTGACGTTATTCCAGCTTCATTCCAAGTCTGGGGGAGACATCACCTATCCAGTGTGTCTCTCAGGTAATTTCAGAGCATTCTGATGTACGGTTTAATATTAAGGCCTTAAACCAAGGCTATATTGACACTTTTTCAGGCTGTTAAAGGCATATTCTTCTCTTTTTCAGGCTACTCTAAAAAGGAATCCTGACGTTATTCCAGCTTCATTCCAAGTCTGGGGGAGACATCACCTATCCAGTGTGTCTCTCAGGTAATTTCAGAGCATTCTGATGTACGGTTTTAATATTAAGGCCTTTAAACCAAGGCTGTATTGACACTTTTTCAGGCTGTTAAGACATATTCTTCTATTTTTCAGGCTACTCTAAAAGGAATCCTGACGTTATTCCAGCTTCATTCCAAGTCTGGGGAGACATCACCTATCCAGTGTGTCTCTCAGGTAATTTCAGAGCATTCTGATGTACGGTTTTAATATTAAGGCCTTTAAACAAGGCTTTTGACACTTTTTTGGCTGTTAAAGGCATATTCTTCTCTTTTTCAGGCTACTCTAAAAAGGAATCCTGACGTTATTCCAGCTTCATTCCAAGTCTGGGGGAGACATCACCTATCCAGTGTGTCTCTCAGGTAATTTCAGAGCATTCTGATGTACGGTTTTAATATGGCCCTTTAAACCAAGGCTGTATTGACACTTTTTCAGGCTGTTAAAGCATATTCTCTATTTTTCAGGCTACTCTAAAAAGGAATCCTGACGTTATTCCAGCTTCATTCCAAGTCTGGGGGAGACATCACCTATCCAGTGTTTCTCTCAGGTAATTTCAGAGCATTCTGATGTACATTTTAATATTAAGGCCTTAAACCAAGTCTATTTGACACTTTTTAGGCTGTTAAGGCTATATTGACACTTTTTCAGGTGTTAAAGGCATATTCTTCTCTTTTTCAGGCTACTCTAAAAAGGAATCCTGACGTTATTCCAGCTTCATTCCAAGTCTGGGGGACATCACCTATCCAGTGTTCTCTCAGGTAATTTCAGAGCATTCTGATGTACGGTTTTAATATTAAGGCCTTTAAACCAAGGCTATATTGACACTTTTTCAGGCTGTTAAAGGCATATTCTTCTATTTTCAGGCTACTCTAAAAAGGAATCCTGACGTTATTCCAGCTTCATTCCAAGTCTGGGGGAGACATCACCTATCCAGTGTTTCTCTCAGGTAATTTCAGAGCATTCTGATGTACGGTTTTAATATTAAGGCCTTTAAACCAAGGCTATATTGACACTTTTTCAGGCTGTTAAAGGCATATTCTTCTCTTTTTCAGGCTACTCTAAAAGGAATCCTGACGTTATTCCAGCTTCATTCCAAGTCTGGGGGAGACATCACCTATCCAGTGTGTCTCTCAGGTAATTTCAGAGCATTCTGATGTACGGTTTTAATATTAAGGCCTTTAAACCAAGCTATATTGACACTTTTTCAGGCTGTTAAAGACATATTCTTCTATTTTTCAGGCTACTCTAAAAAGGAATCCTGACGTTATTCCAGCTTCATTCCAAGTCTGGGGGAGACATCACCTATCCAGTGTGTCTCTCAGGTAATTTCAGAGCATTCTGATGTACGGTTTAATATTAAGGCCTTTAAACCAAGGCTATATTGACACTTTTTCAGGCTGTTAAAGGCTATATTGACACTTTTTCAGGTTGTTAAAGGCATATTCTTCTCTTTTTCAGGCTACTCTAAAAAGGAATCCTGACGTTATTCCAGCTTCATTCCAAGTCTGGGGGAGACATCACCTATCCATTGTTTCTCTCAGGTAATTTCAGAGCATTCTGATGTACGGTTTTAATATTAGGCCTTCAACCAAGGCTATTTTGCCATTTTTAAGGCTGTTAAAGGCTATATTGACACTTTTTCAGGCTTAAGACATATTCTTCTATTTTTTCAGGCTACTCTAAAAGGAATCCTGACGTTATTCCAGCTTCATTCCAAGTCTGGGGAGACATCACCTATCCAGTTGTCCTCTCAGGTAATTCAGAGCATTCTGATGTACTGTTTAATATTAAGGCCTTTAACCAAGGCTATATTGACACTTTTTCAGCTGTTAAAGGCATATTCTTCTCTTTTTCAGGCTACTCTAAAAAGAATCCTGACGTTATTCCAGCTTCATTCCAAGTCTGGGGGAGACATCACCTATCCATTGGTCTCTCAGGTAATTTCAGAGCATTCTGATGTACGGTTTTAATATTAAGGCCTTTAACCAAGTGCTGTATGCCACTTTTTTTCAGCTGTTAAAGCATATTCTTCTATTTTCGGCTACTCTAAAAAGGATCCCTGACGTTATTCCAGCTTCATTCCAGTCTGGGGGAGACATCACCTATCCAGTGTGTCTCTCAGGTAATTTCAGGCATTCTGATGTACGGGTTTAATATTAAGGCCTTTAACCAAGGCTATATTGACACCTTTTCAGGCTGTTAAAGGCTATATTGACACTTTTTCAGGTTGTTACAGGCATATTCTTCGCTTATTCAGGCTACTCTAAAAAGGAATCCTGACGTTATTCCAGCTTCATTCCAATCTGGGGAGACAACACCTATCCAGTGTGTCTCTCAGTAATTTCAGAGCATTCTGATGTACGGTTTTAATATTAAGGCCTTAAACACCAAGCTATATTGACACTTTTTGGCTGTTAAAGGCATATTCTTCTCTTTTTCAGGCTACTCTAAAGGAATCCTGACGTTATTCCAGCTTCATTCCAAGTCTGGGGGAGACATCACCTATCCATGTTTCTCTCAGGTAATTTCAGAGCATTCTGATGTACGGTTTTAATATTAAACCCTTTAAACCAAGGCTGTATTGACACTTTTTTCAGGCTGTTAAAGACATATTCTTCTATTTTTCAGGCTACTCTAAAAGGAATCCTGACGTTTCCCGCTTCATTCCAAGTCTGGGGAGACATCACCTATCCAGTGTGTCTCTCAGGTAATTTCAGAGCATTCTGATGTACGGTTTTAATATTAAGGCCTTAAAACCAAGTCTATTTTGACACTTTTCAGGCTGTTAAAGGCTATATTGACACTTTTTTCAGGTTGTTAAAGGCATATTCTTCTCTTTTCAGGCTACTCTAAAAGGAATCCTGACGTTATTCCAGCTTCATTCCAAGTCTGGGGGAGACATCACCTATCCTTGTTTCTCTCGGTAATTTCGAGCATTCTGATGTACGGTTTTAATTTAAGGCCTTTAAACCAAGTCTATATGACACTTTTTCAGGCTGTTAAAGGCATATTCTTCTCTTTTTTCAGGCTACTCTAAAAGAATCCTGACGTTATTCCAGCTTCATTCCAAGTCTGGGGGAGACATCACCTTCCAGTGTTTCTCTCAGGTAATTTTCAGAGCATTCTGATGTACCGTTTTAATATTAAGCTTTAAACCAAGGCTATATTGACACTTTTTCAGGCTGTTAAAGGCATATTCTTCTCTTTTCAGGCTACTCTAAAAAGGAATCCTGACGTTATTCCAGCTTCATTCCAAGTCTGGGGGAGACATCACCTATCCATGTTTTCTCTCAGGTAATTTCAGAGCATTCTGATGTACGGTTTTAATATTAAGGCCTTTAAACCAAGCTGTATTGACACTTTTTCAGGCTGTTAAAGACATATTCTTCTATTTTTCAGGCTACTCTAAAAAGGAATCCTGACGTTATTCCAGCTTCATTCCAAGTCTGGGGAGACATCACCTATCCAGTGTGTCTCTCAGGTAATTTCAGAGCATTCTGATGTACGGTTTTAATATTAAGGCCTTTAAACCAAGGCTATTTGACACTTTTTCAGGCTGTTAAAGGCTATATTGACACTTTTTCAGTTGTTAAAGGCATATCTTCTCTTTTTCAGGCTACTCTAAAAAGGAATCCTGACGTTATTCCAGCTTCATTCCAAGTCTGGGGAGACATCACCTATCCAGTGTTTCTCTCAGGTAATTTCAGAGCATTCTGATGTACGGTTTTAATATTAAGGCCTTAAAACCAAGTCTATTTTGACACTTTTTAAGGCTGTTAAAGGCTATATTGACACTTTTCAGGCTGTTAAGGCATATTCTTTCTTTTTCAGGCTACTCTAAAAAGGAATCCTGACGTTATTCCAGCTTCATTCCAAGTCTGGGGGAGACATCACCTATCCAGTGTGTCTCTCAGGTAATTTCAGAGCATTCTGATGTACGGGTTTAATATTAAGGCCTTTAAACCAAGGCTATATTGACACTTTTTCAGGCTGTTAAAGGCATATTCTTCTCTTTTTCAGGCTACTCTAAAAAGGAATCCTGACGTTATTCCAGCTTCATTCCAAGTCTGGGGGAGACATCACCTATCCAGTGTGTCTCTCAGGTAATTTCAGAGCATTCTGATGTACGGTTTTAATATTAAGGCCTTTAAACCAAGGCTGTATTGACACTTTTTCAGGCTGTTAAAGACATATTCTTCTATTTTTCAGGCTACTCTAAAAAGGAATCCTGACGTTATTCCAGCTTCATTCCAAGTCTGGGGGAGACATCACCTATCCAGTGTGTCTCTCAGGTAATTTCAGAGCATTCTGATGTACGGGTTTAATATTAAGGCCTTTAAACCAAGGCTATATTGACACTCTTTCAGGCTGTTAAAGGCTATATTGATACTTTTTCAGGTTGTTAAAGGCATATTCTTCTCTTATTCAGGCTACTCTAAAAAGGAATCCTGACGTTATTCCAGCTTCATTCCAAGTCTGGGGGAGACATCACCTATCCATTGTTTCTCTCAGGTAATTTCAGAGCATTCTGATGTACGATTTTAATATTAAGGCCTTAAAACCAAGGCTGTATTGACACTTTTTCAGGCTGTTAAAGACATATTCTTCTATTTTTCAGGCTACTCTAAAAAGGAATCCTGACGTTATTCCAGCTTCATTCCAAGTCTGGGGGAGACATCACCTATCCAGTGTGTCTCTCAGGTAATTTCAGAGCATTCTGATGTACGGTTTTAATATTAAGGCCTTTAAACCAAGGCTGTATTGACACTTTTTTGGCTGTTAAAGGCATATTCTCTTTTTCAGGCTACTCTAAAAAGGAATCCTGACGTTATTCCAGCTTCATTCCAAGTCTGGGGGAGACATCACCTATCCAGTGTGTCTCTCAGGTAATTTCAGAGCATTCTGATGTACGGTTTTAATATTAAGGCCTTTAAACCAAGGCTATATTGACACTTTTTCAGGCTGTTAAAGGCATATTCTTCTCTTTTTCAGGCTACTCTAAAAAGGAATCCTGACGTTATTCCAGCTTCATTCCAAGTCTGGGGGAGACATCACCTATCCATTGTTTCTCTCAGGTAATTTCAGAGCATTTTGATGTAGGGTTTTAATATTAAGGCCTTAAAACCAAGTCTATATTGACACTTTTTCAGGCTGTTAAAGACATATTCTTCTATTTTTCAGGCTACTCTAAAAAGAAATCCTGACGTTATTCCAGCTTCATTCCAAGTCTGGGGGAGACATCACCTATCCAGTGTGTCTCTCAGGTAATTTCAGAGCATTCTGATGTACGGGTTTAATATTAAGGCCTTTAAACCAAGGCTATTTTGACACTTTTTAAGGCTGTTAAAGGCTATATTGACACTTTTTCAGGGTGTTAAAGGCATATTCTTCTCTTTTTCAGGCTACTCTAAAAAGGAATCCTGACGTTATTCCAGCTTCATTCCAAGTCTGGGGGAGACATCACCTATCCAGTGTGTCTCTCAGGTAATTTCAGAGCATTCTGATGTACGGTTTTAATATTAAGGCCTTTAAACCAAGGCTGTATTGACACTTTTTCAGGCTGTTAAAGACATATTCTTCTCTTTTCAGGCTACTCTAAAAAGGAATCCTGACGTTATTCCAGCTTCATTCCAAGTCTGGGGGAGACATCACCTATCCAGTGTGTCTCTCAGGTAATTTCAGAGCATTCTGATGTACGGTTTTAATATTAAGGCCTTTAAACCAAGGCTGTATTGACACTTTTTTCAGGCTGTTAAAGACATATTCTTCTATTTTTCAGGCTACTCTAAAAAGGAATCCTGACGTTATTCCAGCTTCATTCCAAGTCTGGGGGAGACATCACCTATCCAGTGTGTCTCTCAGGTAATTTCAGAGCATTCTGATGTACGGTTTAATATTAAGGCCTTTAAACCAAGGCTATATTGACACTCTTTCAGGCTGTTAAAGGCTATATTGACACTTTTTCAGGTTGTTAAGGCATATTCTTCTCTTTTCAGGCTACTCTAAAAGGAATCCTGACGTTATTCCAGCTTCATTCCAAGTCTGGGGGAGACATCACCTATCCATTGTTTCTCTCAGGTAATTTCAGAGCATTCTGATGTACGGTTTTAATATTAAGGCCTTTAAACCAGGCTATATTGACACTTTTCAGGCTGTTAAGGCTATATTGACACTTTTTCAGGTTGTTAAAGGCATATTCTTCTCTTTTCAGGCTACTCTAAAAAGGAATCCTGACGTTATTCCAGCTTCATTCCAAGTCTGGGGGAGACATCACCTATCCAGTGTTCTCTCAGGTAATTTCAGAGCATTCTGATGTACGGTTTTAATATTAAGGCCTTAAAACAAGTCTATTTTGACACTTTTTAAGGCTGTTAAAGGCTATATTGACACTTTTTCAGGCTGTTAAAGGCATATTCTTCTCTTTTTCAGGCTACTCTAAAAAGGAATCCTGACGTTATTCCAGCTTCATTCCAAGTCTGGGGAGACATCACCTATCCAGTGTGTCTCTCAGGTAATTTCAGAGCATTCTGATGTACGGTTTTAATATTAAGGCCTTTAAACCAAGCTATATTGACACTTTTTCAGGCTGTTAAAGGCATATTCTTCTATTTTTCAGGCTACTCTAAAAAGGAATCCTGACGTTATTCCAGCTTCATTCCAAGTCTGGGGAGACATCACCTATCCAGTGTGTCTCTCAGGTAATTTCAGAGCATTCTGATGTACGGTTTTAATATTAAGGCCTTTAAAACCAAGGCTGTATTGACACTTTTTCAGGCTGTTAAAGACATATTCTTCTATTTTTCAGGCTACTCTAAAAAGGAATCCTGACGTTATTCCAGCTTCATTCCAAGTCTGGGGGAGACATCACCTATCCAGTGTGTCTCTCAGGTAATTTCAGAGCATTCTGATGTACGGTTTAATATTAAGGCCTTTAAACCAAGGCTATATTGACACTCTTTCAGGCTGTTAAAGGCTATATTGACACTTTTCAGGTTGTTAAAGGCATATTCTTCTCTTTTTCAGGCTACTCTAAAAAGGAATCCTGACGTTATTCCAGCTTCATTCCAAGTCTGGGGGAGACATCACCTATCCAGTGTGTCTCTCAGGTAATTTCAGAGCATTCTGATGTACGTTTTAATATTAAGGCCTTTAAACCAAGGCTATATTGACACTTTTCAGGCTGTTAAAGGCTATATTGACACTTTTTCAGGTTGTTAAAGGCATATTCTTCTCTTTTTCAGGCTACTCTAAAAAGGAATCCTGACGTTATTCCAGCTTCATTCCAAGTCTGGGGGAGACATCACCTATCCAGTGTTTCTCTCAGGTAATTTCAGAGCATTCTGATGTACGGTTTTAATATTAAGGCCTTAAAACCAAGTCTATTTTGACACTTTTTAGGCTGTTAAAGGCTATATTGACACTTTTTCAGGTGTTAAAGCATATTCTTCTCTTTTTCAGGCTACTCTAAAAAGGAATCCTGACGTTATTCCAGCTTCATTCCAAGTCTGGGGAGACATCACCTATCCAGTGTTTCTCTCAGGTAATTTCAGAGCATTCTGATGTACGGTTTAATATTAAGGCCTTTAACCAAGGCTATATTGACACTTTTTCAGGCTGTTAAAGGCTATATTGACACTTTTTCAGGTTGTTAAAGGCATATTCTTCTCTTTTTCAGGCTACTCTAAAAAGGAATCCTGACGTTATTCCAGCTTCATTCCAAGTCTGGGGGAGACATCACCTATCCAGTGTTTCTCTCAGGTAATTTCAGAGCATTCTGATGTACGGTTTTAATATTAAGGCCTTAAAACCAAGCTATTTGACACTTTTTCAGGCTGTTAAAGGCTATATTGACACTTTTTCAGGTGTTAAAGGCATATTCTTCTCTTTTTCAGGCTACTCTAAAAAGGAATCCTGACGTTATTCCAGCTTCATTCCAAGTCTGGGGGAGACATCACCTATCCAGTGTGTCTCTCAGGTAATTTCAGAGCATTCTGATGTACGGTTTTAATATTAAGGCCTTTAAACCAAGGCTATATTGACACTTTTTCAGGCTGTTAAAGGCTATATTCACTTTTTCAGGTTGTTAAAGGCATATTCTTCTCTTTTTCAGGCTACTCTAAAAAGGAATCCTGACGTTTTCCAGCTTCATTCCAAGTCTGGGGGAGACATCACCTATCCAGTGTTTCTCTCAGGTAATTTCAGAGCATTCTGATGTACGGTTTTAATATTAAGGCCTTAAAACCAAGCTATTTTGACACTTTTTAGGCTGTTAAAGGCTATATGACACTTTTTCAGGTGTTAAAGGCATATTCTTCTCTTTTTCAGGCTACTCTAAAAAGGAATCCTGACGTTATTCCAGCTTCATTCCAAGTCTGGGGGAGACATCACCTATCCAGTGTGTCTCTCAGGTAATTTCAGAGCATTCTGATGTATGGTTTAAATATTAAGGCCTTTAAACCAGGCTGTATTGACACTTTTTCAGGCTGTTAAAGACATATTCTTCTATTTTTCAGGCTACTCTAAAAAGGAATCCTGACGTTATTCCAGCTTCATTCCAAGTCTTGGGGAGACATCACCTATCCAGTGTTTCTCTCAGGTAATTTCAGAGCATTCTGATGTACGGTTTTAATATTAAGGCCTTTAAACCAAGGCTATATTGACACTCTTTCAGGCTGTTAAAGGCTATATTGACACTTTTTCAGGTTGTTAAAGGCATATTCTTCTCTTATTCAGGCTACTCTAAAAAGGAATCCTGACGTTATTCCAGCTTCATTCCAAGTCTGGGGGAGACATCACCTATCCATTGTTTCTCTCAGGTAATTTCAGAGCATTCTGATGTACGGTTTTAATATTAAGGCCTTAAAACCAAGTCTATTTTGACACTTTTTTGGCTGTTAAAGGCATATTCTTCTCTTTTTCAGGCTACTCTAAAAAGGAATCCTGACGTTATTCCAGCTTCATTCCAAGTCTGGGGGAGACATCACCTATCCAGTGTGTCTCTCAGGTAATTTCAGAGCATTCTGATGTACGGTTTTAATATTAAGGCCTTTAAACCAAGGCTATTTTGACACTTTTTTGGCTGTTAAAGCATATTCTCTCTTTTTTCAGGCTACTCTAAAAAGGAATCCTGACGTTATTCCAGCTTCATTCCAAGTCTGGGGAGACATCACCTATCCAGTGTGTCTCTCAGGTAATTTCAGAGCATTCTGATGTACGTTTTAATATTAAGGCCTTTAAACCAAGGCTATTTTGACACTTTTTTGGCTGTTACAGGCATATTCTTCTCTTTTTCAGGCTACTCTAAAAAGGAATCCTGACGTTATTCCAGCTTCATTCCAAGTCTGGGGGAGACATCACCTATCCAGTGGTGTCTCTCAGGTAATTTCAGAGCATTCTGATGTACGTTTTAATATTAAGGCCTTTAAACCAAGGCTATATTGACACTTTTTCAGGCTGTTAAAGACATATTCTTCTATTTTTCAGGCTACTCTAAAAAGGAATCCTGACGTTATTCCAGCTTCATTCCAAGTCTGGGGAGACATCACCTATCCTTGTGTCTCTCAGGTAATTTCAGAGCATTCTGAGTACGGTTTTAATATTAAGGCCTTTAAACCAAGTCTATATTGACCTTTTTCAGGCTGTTAAAGCTATATGACACTTTTTCAGGTTGTTAAAGGGCTATCTTCTCTTAGTCAGGCTACTCTAAAAAGGAATCCTGACTTTATTCCAGCTTCATTCCAAGTCTGGGGAGACATCACTATCCATTGTTTCTCTCAGGTATTTCAGAGCATTCTGATGTACGTTTTAATATTAAGGCCTTACAACCAAGTCTATTTTAACACTTTTTCAGGTGTTAAAGGCATATTCTTCTCTTTTTCAGGCTACTCTAAAGGAATCCTGACGTTATTCCAGCTTCATTCCAAGTCTGGGGGAGACATCACCTATCCATGTTTCTCTCAGGTAATTTCAGAGCATTCTGATGTACGGTTTTTAATATTAAGGCCTTTAAACCAAGACTATATTGACACTTTTCAGGCTGTTAAAGGCTATATGCACTTTTTCAGGTTGTTAAGGCATATTCTTCTCTTATTCAGGCTACTCTAAAAAGGAATCCTGACGTTATTCCAGCTTCATTCCAAGTCTGGGGAGACATCACCTATCAGTGTGTCTCTCTGTATTTTCAGAGCATTCTGATGTACGGTTTTAATATTAAGGCCTTTAAACCAAGGCTATATTGACACTTTTTCAGGCTGTTAAAGGCATATTCCTCTCTTTTTAAGGCTACTCTAAAAAGGAATCCTGACGTTATTCCATCTTCATTCCAAGTCTGGGGGAGACCTCACCTATCCAGTGTCTCTCAGGTAATTTCAGAGCATTCTGATGTACGGTTTTAATATTAAGGCCTTAAAACCAGGCTATTTTGACACTTTTTCAGGCTGTTTTCGCTATATTGAAATTTTTCAGCTGTTAAAGGCTTCTTCTCTTTTTCAGGCTACTCTAAAAAGGAATCCTGACGTTATTCCAGCTTCATTCCAGTCTGGGGGAGACATCACCTATCCAGTGTTTCTCTCAGGTAATTTCAGAGCATTCTGATGTACGGTTTTAATTTTGGCCTTAAAACCAATCCTATATTGACACTTTTTTAGGCTGTTAAAGGCATTTCTTCTCTTTTTAGGCTACTCTAAAAAGGCATCCTGACGTTATCCAGCTTCATTCCAAGTCTGGGGGAGACATCACCTATCCAGTGTGTCTCTCAGGTAATTTCAGAGCATTCTGATGTACGGTTTTTAATATAAGGCCTTTAAACTCTATTGACACTTTTTCAGGCTGTTATTAAAGGCTATATGGACACTTTTTCAGGTGTTAAAGCATATTCTTCTCTTATTCAGAAAACTCTAAAAAGGAATCCTGAGGTTATTCCAGCTTCATTCCAAGTCTGGGGAGACATCACCTATCCAGTGTTTCTCTCAGGAATTTCAGAGCATTCTGATGTACGTTTTAATATTAGGCCTTAAAACCAAGTCTATAATTGACACTTTTTCAGGCTGTTAAAGGCATATTCTTCTCTTTTTCAGGCTACTGTAACAAGGAATCCTGACGTTATTCCAGCTTCATTCAAGTCTGGGGAGACATCACCTATCCTTTTCTGTCAGTAATTTCAGAGCATTCTGATGTACGGTTTAATATTAAGCCTTAAAACCAAGTCTATATTGACACTTTTTCAGGGTGTTAAAGGCATATTCTTCTCTTTTTCAGGCTACTCTAAAAGGAATCCTGACGTTATTCCAGCTTCATTCCAAGTCTGGGGGAGACATCACCTATCAGTGTGTCTCTCAGGTATTTTCAGAGCATTCGATATACGGTTTTAATATTAAGGCCTTTAAAAACCAAGACTATATTGACACTTTTTCAGGCTGTTAAAGGCTATATTACACTTTTCAGGTGTTAAAGGCATATTCTTCTCTTATTCAGGCTACTCTAAAAAGGAATCCTGACGTTATTCCAGCTTCATTCCATGTCCGGGGGAGACATCACCTATTCAGTGTGTTCTCTCGTTTTTTCAGAGCATTCGGATGTACGGTTTTAATATTAAGGCCTTTACCAAGCTATATTGACACTTTTTTTTCAGGCTGTTAAAGGCATATTCTTCTCTTTTTAAGGCTACTCTAAAAAGGAATCCTGACGTTATTCGCTTCATTCCAAGTCTGGGGGAGACATCACCTATCCAGTGTGTCTCTCAGGTATTTCAGAGCATTCTGATGTACGGTTTTAATATTAAGCCTTAAACCAAGGCTATTTGTGACACTTTTTCAGGCTGTTTTACGCTATATTGACATTTTTCAGGCTGTTAGGCATATCCTTCTCTTTTTCAGGCTACTCTAAAAAGGAATCCTGACGTTATTCCAGCTTCATTCCCAGTCTGGGGGAGACATCACCTATCCATGTTTCTCTCAGGTAATTTCAGAGCATTCTGATGTACGGTTTTAATAATTTGGCCTTAAAACCAAGTCTATATTGACACTTTTTTAGGCTGTTAAAGGCATATTCTTCTCTTTTTAAGGCTACTCTAAAAAGGAATCCTGACGTTATTCCAGCTTCATTCCAAGTCTGGGGGAGACATCACCTATCCAGTGTGTCTCTCAGGTAATTCAGAGCATTCTGATGTACGTTTTAATATTAAGGCCTTTAAACTATATTGACACTTTTTCAGGCTGTTAAAGGCTATATGACACTTTTTCAGGTTGTTAAAGGCATATTCTTCTCTTTTTCAGAAACTCTAAAAAGAATCCTGACGTTATCCAGCTTCATTCCAAGTCTGGGGAGACATCACCTATCCAGTGTTTCTCTCAGTATTTCAGAGCATTCTGATGTACGGTTTTAATATTAAGGCTTAAAAACCAAGTCTATATTGACACTTTTTCAGGCTGTTAAAGGTCATATTCTTCTCTTTTTCAGGCTACTGTAAAAGGATCCTGACGTTATTCCAGCTTCATTCCAAGTCTGGGGGAGACATCACCTATCCAGTGTTTCTCTGTCAGGTAATTTCAGAGCATTCTGATGTACGGTTTTATATAAGGCCTTAAACCAGTCTATATTGACACTTTTTCAGGGTGTTAAAGGCATATTCTTCTCTTTTTCAGGCTACTCTAAAAGGAATCCTGACGTTATTCCAGCTTCATTCCATGTCCGGGGGAGACATCACCTATTCAGTGGTGTCTCTCAGGTATTTTCAGAGCATTCGGATATACGGTTTTAATATTAAGGCCTTTAAAACCAAGGCTATATTGACACTTTTTCAGGCTGTTAAAGGCATATTCTTCTCTTTTCAGGCTACTCTAAAAGGAATCCTGACAATATTTCAGCTTCATTCCAAGTCCGGGGAGACCATCACCTATTCAGTGTTTCTCTCAGTAATTTCAGAGTATTCTGATGTACGGTTTTATATTAAGGCCTTAAAACCAAGTCATGTGACACTTTTTAGGGTGTTAAAGGCATATTCTCTCTTTTTCAGGCTACTCTAAAAAGGAATCCTGACGTTATTCCCAGCTTCATTCCATGTCCTGGGGAGACATCACCTATTCAGTGTGCTCTCCAGGTATTTTCAGAGCATTCGGATGTACGGTTTTATATTAAGGCCTTTAACCAAGGCTTATTGACACTTTTCAGGCTGTTAAAGGCATATTCTCTCTTTTTAAAGGCTACTCTAAAAAAGGAATCCTGACGTTATTCCAGCTTCATTCCAATCTGGGGAGACATCACCTATCCAGTGTGTCTCTCAGGTAATTTTCAGAGCATTCTGAGTACGGTTTTAATATTAAGCCTTTAAACCAAGGCTATTTTGACACTTTTTCAGGCTGTTATACGCTATTTGACATTTTTTCAGGCTGTTAAGGCATATTCTTCTCTTTTTCAGGCTACTCTAAAAAGGAATCCTGACGTTATTCCAGCTTCATTCCAAGTCTGGGGGAACATCACCTATCCATGTTCTCTCAGGTAATTTCAGAGCATTCTGATGTACGTATAATATATTTGGCTAAAACCAAGTCTATATTGACACTTTTTAGGCTGTTAAAGGCTATTCTTCTCTTTTAAGGCTACTCTAAAAAGGAATCCTGACGTTATTCCAGTTTCATTCCAATCTGGGGAGACATCACCTATCCAGTGTGTCTCTCAGGTAATTTCAGAGCATTCTGATGTACGGTTTTATATTGGCCTTTAAACCCTATTATTGACACTTTTTCAGGCTGTTAAAGGCTATATTGACACTTTTTCAGGTTGTTAAAGGCATATTCTTCTCTTATTCAGAAACTCTAAAAAGGAATCCTGAGGTTATTCCGCTTCATTCCAAATCTGGGGGGACATCACCTATCAGTGTTTCCCTCAGGTAATTTCAGAGCATTCTGATGTACGGTTTTATATTAAGGCCTTAAAACCAAGTCTATATTGACACTTTTTCAGGCTGTTAAAGGCATATTCTTCTCTCTTTTTCAGGCTACTGTAAAATGGAATCCTGACGTTATTCCAGCTTCATTCCAATCTGGGGAGACCTCACCTATCCAGTGTTTCTGTCAGGTAATGTCAGAGCATTCTGATGTACGGTTTTTAATATTAGGCCTTAAAACCAAGTCTATTTGACACTTTTTCAGGTGTTAAGGCATATTCTTCTCTTTTTCAGGCTACTCTAAAAAGGAATCCTGACATATTCCAGCTTCATTCTAAGTCCGGGAGACTCACCTATTCAGTGTTTCTCTCAGGTAATTTCAGAGTATTCTGATGTATGGTTTTAATATTAAGGCCTTAACCAAGTCTATATTGAGACACTTTTTCAGGTGTTAAAGGCATATTCTTCTCTTTTTCAGGCTACTCTAAAAAGGAATCCTGATGTTATTCCAGCTTCATCCCCTTCCGGGAGACATCACCTATTCAGTGTGTCTCTCAGGTATTTTCAGAGCATTCGGATGTACGGTTTTTAATATGAGGCCTTTAAACCAAGGCTATATTGACACTTTTTCAGGCTGTTAAAATGCATATTCTTTCTCTTTTTTAGGCTACTCTAAAAGGAATCCTGACGTTATTCCAGCTTCATTCCAAGTCTGGGGGAGACATCACCTATCCAGTGTGTCTCTCAGGTAATTTCAGAGCATTCTGATGTACGGTTTTTAATATTAAGGCCTTTCAACCAAGGCTATTTTGACACTTTTTCAGGCTGTTACGCTATATTGACATTTTTCAGGCTGTTAAAGGCATATTCTTCCTTTTTCAGGCTACTCTAAAAAGGAATCCTGACGTTATTCCAGCTTCATTCCAAGTCTGGGGGAGACATCACCTATCCAGTGTTTCTCTCAGTAATTTCAGAGCATTCTGATGTACGGTTTTAATATATTTGGCCTTTAAAACCAAGTCTATATTGACACTTTTTTTCAGGCTGTTAAGGCATATTCTTCTCTTTTTAAGGCTACTCTAAAAGGAATCCTGACGTTATTCCAGCTTCATTCAAGTCTGGGGGAGACTCACCTATCCAGTGGTGTCTCTTAGGTAATTTCAGAGCATTCTGATGTACGTTTTAATATTAAGGCCTTCAAACTATAGACCTTTTTCAGGCTGTTAAAGTCTATATTGACACTTTTCAGGGTGTTAAGGCATATTCTTCTCTTTTTCAGGCTACTCTAAAAAGTATCCTGACGTTATTCCAGCTTCATTCCAAGTCCGGGGAGACATCACCTATTCGTGTGTCCTCTCAGGTAATTTCAGAGTATTCTGATGTACGGTTTTAATATTTGTTAGGGTTTCAGTCGGACCC
>NW_022603532.1:0-16144 GCF_008692095.1 Etheostoma spectabile
TGAATATTCTGCTTCATCCCCACCATAGAAAAACAAAAGCTTGCATGCAGCTTCTTTTATATGATTAAAAAAAGAGTACTCACGTAACTTTGTTGAAGTAGCTGTAAGCAATCATTTTTTGGTGATCAAATGTTTGTTATGCAAGCAATACTATGAGCTGTTTTGGTGCCATTTTTGTTTGAGTAAAACAATTTTCTTTTTTCTTTAAATAGCGCATTTAACATAGATTTCTTCTGTTTTCTATTCTAAATTAGACTTAAAGACAAAGTCAAAAGAGCTCATCCTGTATGTTTTCTAATGCTAACAGACTCCACATGAAGAGTGAAGTAAAATTAACAACTAAATGTGTACGTTTTCTTCACACTAGTCTAAAAGATGATCTGTGATGAAAGCAAAATAGCCCAAAATCTTAAAAATGACAATGCCGTGTCTAGTCACAAATATGGAGCCTCCTGGCCATGACAGGCAGCAAAAACCATAAATTACAGTCTAAAAGGAAAACAAAATTAAAACAATTAAGTCACAACACTAGAATTACATAAAACTGCCAATAAGATATTTGAACACTGCAGCTAACAATTATTTTCTCGACTCATTAACAAGTTATAGTCTAAAAAATGTCAGAAAATGTGAAAATGTGGATCAGTGTTTCCCCAAAGCCACAGACGACTTCCTCAAATGTCTCGTTTTGTCCACAACTCCAAATATGTTCAGTTATTTGCACAGAGGAGAGAAGAGACTAGAGATATTCCACATTTACGAGCTTGAATCCAGTTTTCATTAAAAATGACTCCAACCGATAATCAATAATCAAAATAGTTGGCAATTCATTTAACAGGTGACAACTAAACGATTATTTGCTCCGTTGCTGTATTTAAGTATTTAAAAGAACATATTCTAGAAATAAAGTGGTAACTTAAACTCAACCTAGGAAGGAGTTTAAACACAAACAAACAAAAATCAGACCAAACCATTAAAACGATAACCCAACCAGTACAGATCCAGATTCTATGCAGCAATGATTTAAAATGAACAGATATGAATGTGCTCCAGGCAGAGAGATAATGACCTTCAGACAGGCTCAGTGACAGGAACATGCATGTATGCCTGTGACGCCTGTGAGAAGACACAGTTTACGAATGTCATGACCGTACCTGTCGTGGTCGATGTGCTGGTCCGCGTCGTACATACAGAAAGCTTATCGATGGTGGTGCAATCGTTCATGAAGCCTATGGAGCCTCGTGGTCGGCAGATATGTCGCAGATGGCCAGCAGTCCTGTAGAGGGGAGAGGGAGGAGAGACGTCAGACGACAGACAGACGGACAGACAGATGGACGGCTCTGGAAACACCACTGGAAATACAGCAGCTACTACGCTGCACTTCTACACATTCACTTAAACAGACGCTCAGCCATGATGTGAATGTCCCGTTTACTGCGTTTGACTGACAGGTTGAGGACAAGTCAGAGCAGGGGCTGGTGTTTTTCATCATGTACAGAATAAAACAACTATCTTTCCTTGTGAGGCTGTAATGCTCTTGTACACTGGGAAAATTAGCCATCATCCGGATAAGCGGATAAAGATGAAGGGTGGATGGATGGATAGGTAGGTGGATGATGAATGGTTCGAATATGATGATGGATTGGGTGGGTAGATAGGTAAGGGATATGGATGGATGGTGATGGTAGATGGAGGATGGGTGGGTGGATGGGTAGATGGATGGATGGGGATGGGTAGATGGATGGGATGGTGGATGGTGATTGATGGATGGATGGATGGGTGGGTGGATGGGTAGATGATGGATGGGGGATGGGTAGATGGATGGATGGATGGGTGGGTGGATGGGGTATGGATGATGGGGGATGGGTAGATGGATGGATGGATGGGGGGGTGGATGGGTGAATGGGTAGATGGTGGACGGATGGTTGTGGTGGGTGGTAGATGGAAGGATAGGTAGATAGAAAGGTGAATGGGTATGAATAGATAGATGGATTGGATGAATAGATGGCTGGATGTGTGGGTGGATAGATGGATGGATGGTGGACAGATGTGGATGGATGGTAGATGATGGATGGTAAATGGATAGATGTGTGTGTGGATGTGTGGATGGATGGATGGGTGGATGTGTGGGTGGATGGATGGATGGATGGATGGAGAGACAGATGGGTGGAATGCGCTGCTCTTACTTGTGAGGCAGCGCTGGTGATCCTTCCGTCTCTGCAGCGGAGGTTTGGAGCGGTCTCATCAGCTTCTGGGCGTCCAGTGTCTGAGGAGTCGGGGCGTGTGGCGGTCCCAGTAAATACCATTGATCAGACAGGTCGTGTAGGGGGCCACCTTTGGGTGAGATGACAAAACATTTCAACTGCTATGATGCGTTTAGAGCGCTCTTTACAATGCGATGGGGCAGTTTGGATCTTTTGAAGTGTGGTTGTTTGATAGACACTGTGGATGGGGGCAGCAGCTAAATATGTTTTAGACACCCCCCACAAAATCTATACGAGTTAAGTACACAATATGTTTTAAGTTTAAAAAAAAAAAAAAAAAAAGTAAAGACAGCCCTGGGATGGGGAACTGCAGCCGTTATCAAGAGCTGTAATCAACCAAAGAAAATCTTGGTCGACTGAAGTCCTGAAATATCGACTAAAAATCGACTGGGGGGGGGGGGGGGCGGAAAAAAACTGAAATGAGACTCGTCTGTCGGCTCTGACAGCGCTGCATCAGCGCTCTGTGCATGTCCTTGCGTAGGAGCTCGGCTTCGCGGCTGAGACACGAATACACTGTTAATTTAGAGCTTTTACTATTAAACACAAAAGGCACGTCCACTTTACGTATACGGTATATTTAACCATATCCGTGGTCAAGCTCAGTGCCTCGCTGTGTTGTATTTACTCTGAAACCTTCTCTTTGAGTCCCTCACATTTCGGTTAGTCCATGCATGATGGTGTGCGTGCTGGCGCTGTATGTAACAAGTTCTTAAAACTAATCCAAAAAAACAAGGGGGGTGTTCTGAAGACAGACTGTTACCTGTGAAACAGGGTAGCTCTGAAAACACCCCCATTAGCAATTAGTGCTTTCCACCCATAGACTGTAACAGTCTATGCTTCCACTTGATAAAATAACACTGCAAAAAAATCGACCAATCAGAATTTTGTCGAGCCAGAACGAATCGACCAATAAATCGACTAGTCGACTGGGAGAGTCCAGCCCTACCGTTGTCTATGCTCTCTTCAAAGCCACCAGACTCCATTGACAAAAAACAGTGTGTTTGTGTCATTGTGCGACTTTGGTGAATCCGAAATAACCCTTTAAAACAAATCATCCAGAAAATAATCAACACATGAATCAATAATGAATCTTTTCTTCATTGCCGGCGATTTTACATGTTCTTGTCATGTGAAGGGTTGTTAATCAGGTAAGGGAAGTTAAACGAGATCCCAGCTGTGTAAAACCTCCTGCCACTTGGCCTCTGTTCTGAACACCAGCAGCCGTTTAGTGCAGATGACTGAAATAGAGGACGGGGTCTCTGGGAGACTGACAGGAGCAGGTGGGGGTGTTGCAACTGGGGAAGTACTTTAACTGTAATATGCAAGTACTTCCCACTGCACTTTAATTCAGATAGCTTCTGACCAAACTTTATTTGTACTACCTTTAAATCGTTGTACTTATTATATCTTATTATACTTATTATATCTATCTGTAAAAATTCTGTCTATTATAATAGACGCCTGTATATCTATTCATAGTACATACTCACCTGTAAACTCTGTAAACCATTAATATATTATGTTATTTGCACATATCTGTAAAATTTCTACTTATAGTAATATACACCTGTATATTCAGTACATATCCAGCTGGAAATCTTGCTCACAATACTAGTTATCTATATTTTATATTCATAGGACAAACCCATCTGTAAAATTCTGTTTATAATAGTATTAATTTCTATATTTATCCAGTACATATCCATGTCCTGCACTTATGGAACCAGTGTATATCCTGCACCTGCTGCTATTGCACTTCTGGTTAGACCTAAACTGCATCTCGTTGCCTTGTACTTGTACCTGTGTAATGACAATAAAGTTGAATCTAATCTAATCTAAAGGGGTGATGGTGATGGTGGTGGTGGTGGGGGTGTTGGTGGTGATGGTGTTGGGATAGAAGGCTGCAGACTCACGCTAGTCCTGAAGTGCGAGGTGTAGAGTTCCGGGTGGTGCTCGTACTCCATGGGGTCGTACATGCCGTTCGCTCTTCCTGATCAGGTGGTGGTGTCGGCTCAGAACGGTGGCGTACACTTTGTTCATATCTTACATTAAAAAAAAGACATATGTCGACATACGTCAGTGAGCATGCATGCACTTATTACGATTATTATCATCAAACCATAAGCACTCACAGCCACAGGTGGGTGGAGTAGCCAAAAATTGTACTCAAGTAAAGTACTGTTACTTTAGAATAATGTGACTCAAGTACAAGTAAAAGTTTTCATCCGAATAATTACTTGAGTAAGAGTAAAAAGCGCTTGGTGAAAAAACTACTCAAGTACTGAGTAACTGTTGAGTAACGTCTGATTTCTTTTTAAACACAAGCATCAACCAGACAGACAAAAAACAAAATAATCATATTTAGGCAAATTGTAGTTCATCCAATCAATAGAATAAATTAAAATTAATTTATTGATGACAAAATAGCTTAAGTGAGAGACTTGTCACATCAAATTGGTCCATCTATCCACAGCGGAAACAAAAATTACCGCTTCGTGTTTCCTCAAGTTAGACGTTGAGTTTTTGGATGCTGACATGTCCGTTTGTTTTGGTCGACACAGAAGACGACGCATGCTTTCACTATGAAGCCGGGGGGGGGGTTCCCTCCTCGTCTGTGTTGCCTTGGCGACGGTTGATTCTGACATTTTTGTTTTGCTACGACTGTAAAGCTAACCCGTCCCGCCCCTGAGATCGAGTATGGTCGCGTGACGAGACTGCACAACGACCATTGATTGGGGGGAATGAAAACGATGACGCATAGAATACCAAAGAGGTAAAGAGAAAAGTAACGAGCTCATAGTAGCCTGATGTAGCGGAGGAAGAAAGTTTCTTCTTCACTAATCTACTCAAGTAAAAGTATAGTGATTTGAAACTACTCCTAGAAGTATATTTTTTTCAAAAACTTACTGAAGTAATTGTAACGGAGTAAATGTAACTCGTTACTTCCCACCTCTGCTCCCAGCCCATCCTGTGACCCTCTCAGGGAGGCATTACCCCTGACTTCCACCAGGCGCGTCTGCGCAGCGATGCGGGAGATCTGACCAATCACAGCCATTCTAGTCAATATTTGAGATAAAAAGGTAAGGTAAGGGCCAGGTCTATTTTCAAGCGAGGCTATCCAGTCAATTTACCAGAACAGTCCCCCCGAATATCGTTTCCATCTCCTTTACAACACCATGGACCGAGGAGATGGAGATCCATCTTGGAGGTTGAAAAACATAACGCCACATCACAGATCTTGTTTTTTGTTTTTTAAGGACAACGCTTGAAAAGAGACGGCATGGAGTTTAATTGCAGGAGTGCTTGGGGTGGAAGGCAGATACTAGATGGGTCGGGCTCCAGTAGATACTAGCTTTATAAACACATGATGGTTCTGTACTTGTACAGACAATAAAAAATCTGCGAATTGGGCAGCAAGACGCCCCCGCATGTGGTATCGCTCAAAGTGGATAATGGGGGTTAGAGGTGAAGTAGAAGCTTAGAAGTAAACATGAAAGTGAATGGACCATTTGGGAATCAGACAACTTCATCATGGACCCAAATCAGTGGACAAAAGCATGCCTACAAGACTACAAAGAAACAGAAGAACTGTGCACCAGATAATACGCATGCATGCACACGCGCGTTGAAATGGATGATTCAAGAAACAGGACCTATAATCCCTTTTGTCCCTCTGCTACACTCGCCGTGTCAACTTCTTCAGTGAAAAGTTGACGTTTGCTGAGACATGCCTGTGAGCTCATCCATTAACAGCCAACTATCATCACGCAGTACATGAATAATAAACAGCCCTGCCCTCGCTGTGAGGAGTGTGAACATCGGGGCCCCTAACCAACTTTGAGTCTGTCCTCACCGGCTCCCTCACCATCAGGTAGGCTGCGGCCACCGCTAAGGACAAGGAGAGACTGCTGCAAAGGCGATGGCTGTAATCTGCGGTCCCTCCAGGACCTGTATGCCTGCAGGACGCTGAGGCGGGCAGGAAAGACTGCAGCCGACCCCCCTCACCCAAGACACAAACTGTTTGACCCCCCCTCCCCTCTGGCAGTAGGCTGCGGTCCATCAGGACCAAAACCTCCCAACATAAAAACGGTTTCTTCCCCCCGGCAGTCAGCCCCGGACCCCCACTAACGCTGACTCTCTCTCAACATTTTTCACCACTTTCTGACATTTTATAGACCAGAAACAACATCTCAGCTAATCAGGAAAATAATCAACAGATTAAATCCACAATGAAAGTAATCGTTGGCTTCAGCCTACGTTTTGGAAATTAAACTATCTTGAATATCCAGTTAATCAAAATATCAAAAGATGCCAAAGTCGAGGTATCCTTGAGTTTTTCTTTGGACAAAGCAAGGAGCAAGAAGACATACAGGAAAAAAAAGGGCATCAAAGTCTCTTCAATCTTGTCAGTCTCTCTCTACTTCTGTGCACATTAACATCCCATAAATCCAACACTGAGCCACAGAGATAGGCACAAGAATGTCATACTCCTGTTTCGGAGACGGCCTTCAACTCATGAGGTTCAACATATTCGACAGGCAGCTCGTTAAGGATGTCTTGGGCTCCCTGCAGGAACAAAGAGACGAGAGCAAACCGTGAGACCTCTGCTGTCTGAGGCCTTTTTTGGTTTAAGTTCAACCTTGGTCGTACCTTGGAGACGTTGCCGGTACCGGTGAAGCAAAACGTCACAGGGCCGATAGATTTGGGCATGAAGCCCATGGATATCTCATACCCACAATCCCTCACTGCCTGGATGGCCTGGCTGACGTTCCTGTAGTTATGAGCCATGCCGATGTACTGCGGACAGCAGAGAGACGGGGATGAGGATCACGTTGGGCACAGGAAGCGGTTTTGTGTCAAGTTGTTTTTTTTGGATGTTTTCTTACCATGAAGGGGGTGTGGTGCCCAAGAGCCAGGAAGCGCAAACCCAATCCGTGCAATATGTTAATCATTCCTACAAAATTAACATGGGAATATACAAAAATAGATATTTCATACAGTTTATTTATGATTTACCACAAAAAAAACATGCGCTCTATATCTATACATATACACATACATACATATACATATATATGTATGTATTACACACACACGCACGCACATGTTTTGAGAAAAGGTTTTCATACCTGCGACACCGGCCCACTGACCAAACGCTACGATCCGGAATCCGTTAGCATCGACCATCTTCTCGTAGTCGATCAGACGAACCTCCTGAGAAGAAACAAAAAATCATTTTGGTATCGTTTTTTTAGGGGTTTTGTTGAAGGAAAGAGATACAACCAGGGATTGGGATTTTTTTTATTTTAATATCCTACAGATTTTGTCCCACTTATCATCCAGTGTAATACTCAGATCCCTTTCCCATGTCAAGTAATAAACTGTAAAAACAGTCCTTACTCATAGACCCAAGGTTACAACGTAACCAGCGTTTCACTGCAACAGTAAACAAGGAAGTAGGCTGCTCTTGTATTGAGTCATGAACACTTTAAGACGAGGGGAGAACATTTCTATTTGTTTAATGTCATTTAAATTAAAGTTGTGAGAGAGTGTGAGAGTGTGAGAGAGTGAGAGTGAGTGAAAGTGTGAGAGTGAAAGAGTGAGAGTGGGAGAGTGAAAGAATGACAGAGTGAAAGAATGACAGAGTGAAAGAGCGAGAGAGTGAGAAAGTGTGAGAGTGAGTGAAAGAGTGTGAGAGTGAGTGAAAGAGTGAGAGAGAGTGAGAGAGAGTGAGTGAAAGAGTGAGTGTGAGTGAAAGAGTGAGTGTGAGTGAAAGAGTGAGTGTGAGTGAAAGAGTGAAAGTGTAAGAGAGAGAGAGAAGGAGAGGGAGAGAGTGAGCAGCCTTACCCTCTAACGTTCTAACGCTGGGTTCTACCAGCAGCTTTGACACTGTGCAACCGCTCCGTCTACTACCAGGCCAGGCTACGTCTACTACCAGGCCAGGCTCCGTCTACTACCAGGCCAGGCTCCGTCTACTACCAGGCCAGGCCAGGCTCCGTCTACTACCAGGCCAGGCCCCGTCTACTACCAGGCCAGGCCCCGTCTACTACCAGGCCAGGCTCCGTCTACTACCAGGCCAGGCTCCGTCTACTACCGGGCCAGGCTCCGTCTACTACCAGGCCAGGCCAGGCCCCGTCTACTACCAGGCCAGGCTCCGTCTACTAACAGGCCAGGCCAGGCCCCGTCTACTACCAGGCCAGGCTCCGTCTACTACCAGGCCAGGCCAGGCCCCGTCTACTACCAGGCCAGGCTCCGTCTACTACCAGGCCAGGCTCCGTCTACTACCAGGCCAGGCTCCGTCTACTACCAGGCCAGGCCAGGCTCCGTCTACTACCAGGCCAGGCCAGGCTCCGTCTACTACCAGGCCAGGCCCCGTCTACTGTCTACTACCAGGCCAGGCTCCGTCTACTACCAGGCCAGGCTCCGTCTACTACCAGGCCAGGCCAGGCTCCGTCTACTACCAGGCCAGGCCAGGCTCCGTCTACTACCAGGCCAGGCTCTGTCTACTACCTGCTGCTCTGCACTCTGTCCAACATCAAGAGACAAGTTTTACCTCAACAACAAGTCTCGTCACATCTTAATCTCAAGAGATCTCGTGCATTTATAAATGTCAAATAGATATTAGCTTTCCAAATGTGGCTAAATAAGGCTATTTCTTCTAAACTAACTGGAAAACAATGCACTACCAATTTTAGTAAACAGTTACTTTAAAGATTCATTTTTGGGCTTTTTCGGCCTTAATTTTTGACAGGACAGCAGAAGAAATGAGAAAGAAGAAAGTGAAACCCAGGAGGAGTAAACCTCTATTTACAGTACAGTCGCTCACTCTACCAACTGAGCTATCTGGGCGCCACAGTTACTTTATTATGATAAGAGTACTCTATTTTGGTGAGGACATTTTTAGGGATATTGAGCACATTCTTAGGGATCTTTTGAGGACATTTTTAGGGATCTTTTGAGGACATTTTTAGGGATCTTTTGAGGACATTTTTAGGGATCTTTTGAGGACATTTTTAGGGGTTTTGAGGACATTTTTAGGGATCTTTTGAGCGCTCTCACCTTCTTCAGCAGGTCCTCCAGGAGCGCCATGTTGGCCTCCTGAGCCTTGATGGTGTGGGAGAAAAACGCGTACGTCTTCCTGGGAATGATCTTCTCCTCCGGCGGCCTCTTCACCCCGAGTATCAGAGACGCCTCCGAGAGGTCCTCCTGGATGACGGCCCCGGCCCTCATGTAGTACTGGAAGTAAAGAACAGGCTGATGGTTACATGTTCTCATGTAGTACTGGAAGCAGAGCACAGGCTGATGGTTACATGTTCTCATGTACAGTCCCTGACAAAAGTCTTGTCTCTTGTGTGCAAATTGTCCTGAAGTGCCACTGAAAGATATTTCTAATCAAGATTTATTTACAAGAAATGGCTCATTTTAATCCCAACAGCTTTTGTAATAATGTTTCAGTGCAAAAAGAAACTATCAAAAAGTATTCTAATATTCACAACTTGGTAAAGCCCACTGAGTCAATGTTTGCAAAGACATAAGTGTTGTCTCCTTGTCATATGAGCTTCACCTGGGACTAATAATGGATCAATCAGGTCTCAGGTGTGTATAAAAACAACCCCAGTACACTAGACCTTCACTTCAACTACAACTAGACCTCTGCAGACAGGCCTAAGATTCACCCTGAGACTAAAGTTTGGATTACCAAGAGGCTGAAGACCAGATCCACTGCTGATGTGGCAGACACCTTCAATGTGTCTCAGCGTCAAGGACAGAGGATAAAAAAACATTTGAAGACACTGGAGACGTTTTTGACAAGCCCAGGTCAGGCAGACCCCGCAAGACCACTGCTCGAGAGGACCGTTTGTTGGCTCGAAAATCCAAGGCCAGCCCATTTTCCACGAGACCTGGTCCCCTGAAGTCCCTGTGTCAACCAGAACGGTTTGTCGGATTCTGTCTCGAGATGGCCTCCATGGTCGAATCAGGGCCCAGAAGCCAGCACTAAACAAAAGACAATTGAAAAACCGTGTGGCATGTGCCAAGGCCCACAGCCTGCTAACAGGTCCACAGCCTGCTAACGGGTCCACAGCCTGCTAACGGGTCCACAGCCTGCTAACGGGTCCACAGCCTGCTAACGGGTCCACAGCCTGCTAACAGGTCCACAGCCTGCTAACAGGTCCACAGCCTGCTAACAGGATGGACGCTGGAGAAGTGGAAGAAAGTGGATTTTTCAGATTAATCTTCTGTTGAATTACACCACAGGAGACCTACTGGAGCCCGCATGTCAGATAATGCTGATTACAATTACTGTCGATCATGTTAACTGTGATGATGATGATGGTGGTAATGATGATGACGATGACGTCAGGGGGTGTTAACTCCATATTTAGACCTCACCTGAGCCAGGTGTGTGTGTGTGTATGAGAGCGGAAGGACAAACTGATTTTCAACCGCATTTCGTGAGACAGACGGTTTTCCTTTGTTTAAAACAAGTTTATTTATGTTGCTGTTGCAGTTACGAAATAAAGAAACGGCTCATTGTGACACTAGGAACGAATGCACGTTGATTTAACGAAAATTTGTAAATCTTTTAATTCCTCCATGAGTAAATGAGACATCTAACAAACAAAACGGGAGTTAAGATAAACCCTAGGTCGTCTAATCTATTGTTGGTTGACTTCCGACGTCACTTTGTCTTCTTAGTTGTTGCTTTTTTGTTGAATATATAGTCATATTTTAATGTGGGATTTGTTTTTTAAAATCTAATTATCATGTGTTTATTTCAATTTTGTTACACACGTTATTGTTGGAAGCACAGCTTATGTACACGGACCAAAATGATGAACGTGGCCATCTTGATATGCCACACCTGTGAGGTGGATGGATTTGCTCGGCAAAGAAGAAGTGCTCACAAACACAGAGTTTGTGAACATTTGAGAGAAATAAGCCTTTTGTGTACATAGACAAAGTCTTAGATCTTTGAGTTCAGCTCCTGAAAAAAAGAGGACAAAACCAAAAGTCTTTTGCGTTTCTAATTTTGTGTAAAGTGTAAATAAAGGAATATTTGTCAGTCATTTGTCTGGAGCTCAAGTCAAAGAAAATGGTATCGTGAATCGTACTGAATCATGAGCATATCGCGACATCCCTATTATATAACATCAAAGGGATTTTGATGTTATATAATAGGGATGTCGTGATATGCTCATGATATTATATAACATCAAAGGGATTTTGATGTCATATAATAGGGATGTCGTGATATGCTCATGATATTATAAAACAAAGGGATTTTGATGTCATATAATAGGGATGTCGCGATATGCTCATGATATTATATAAAGTCAAAGGGATTTTGATGTCATATAATAGGGATGTCGTGATATGCTCATGATATTATATAACATCAAAGGGATTTTGATGTTATGTAATAGGGATGTCGTGATATGCTCATGATATTATATAACATCAAAGGGATTTTGATGTTATATAATAGGGATTTCGTGATATGCTCATGATATTATATAACTCAAAGGGATTTTGCTGTTATATAATAGGATGTCGTGATATGTTCATGATATTATAGAACATCAAGGGATTTTGTCTCGTTTGTCCTCACTTCTCGTGGATGGCTCTGCGGTTGGACGCTGGACGAGGACCTTGATGCCGGCGTTGGTCAGCTCTTTGACGTGTTTGGGGGCCAGCGGCGCCCTCCTCTCCCAGGGGTTGATGTCCTCGCGGCGGATGGCCATGCGCCGTTGCTCATGGCGCCGCTGGCCGGCCAGGCAGCTCCGCGTCAGGTTACCACGCCGACTGAGGAGTCTGAACATGATGACTTCACCCACCCCCTGCTTTTTGGGACAAAGACACAGAGCCACAGACAGACTGCTGACCACACTGTCGTTATTAAACGAAAGACATCCGAAGTGACACAATCTGGGGGGGGGGGGGTATGATTGAGAGGTCAGGGTCAAGTTAGGGTTGCGGCTGGAGAGAGCTGCTGATGAGCCTGCTTTTGACAGACCGGAATTTGGCTAAGACCGAACTGCAGTAAAACTACAACACACGAAGACACGGAGACATCATGAAGTGTTTTCACATAATTCGTCGTAACGTGTCATACTGACATTTGGTGAAATCCATGAAATAATAAACTTTTCTCATTTCAACAATAACAGAAGATGGGAATCATTTCAAAAACGTGTAGCCATCTATGATTGATTGGTTGCTAACGTTAGCTCAAGCACCATTCACTGACAGCCTTTGTTGTGTTTGATGCTAACTTGTAGCTAAGCTAGCAGTGAACCACTCGGTTAAGTAGGTCCATTTTTACGTGTTGACGTTACAGAATCTCTCGTTAGCATCTTGTATGCTACTTGTCGCAAAGTGACGCATGTGCGACTCATATCTTCACTCAACTTACATCGGGGAGTGACACGCTCAATCCGCAGAGAAATGCAAAAAGCCCCATTTTTCAAAAAAAAAAAAAAATGCGGTAGGGGTAATGGTCAGTCTTTCTCCCTGCACTCATTAGGTTCTCATCTGAGCCATTTCTGTCGTTCCAACAACAGAGTGTGTTGCGGCAGTGTTTTGCCATTGAGAACGAGCTAGCATGCTAGCGTTAGCATGTGCTACGGTTAGCCACCTGCTCGCTAGTGACGTAGAAACCCGTGCAGATGTTGACCGCTCGGAACTGAAGAGAGGACATTCAGAAACCATATCTCACTCAAAACAGCATGGATAGTTTTTTTTAAATAAGTTTGTATGCGTGTGGAAGCACCAGAGACACAAATATACCACCCCAAATCCAAAAAAAAGTGATTTTCTTCCATAATATGGGCATTTCAAAAACATTTGTTATCGTTTGACGGAGCCAGGCTAGCTGTTTGTTCCTGCTAAGCTAAGCTAAGCTAAGCTAAGCTAAGCGGCTGTGGCTTCATATCAGCTAAAAAACATTTAAGTGTAAAACTATGTCCAACTTGTCCAACAACTTGCGACCCCATCATGTACTTCGCAAGACATATCAAGGGGTCCCAGACCCCCGGTTGGGAACCACGGTCCCAGTAAACCAGAATCCACTCTATTTGCCAAACACTTTCCAACTAAACTATCAAATCACTTAATCTGAAAAAAAGATACTTGTTTACAGAGGTGTTGCAGGATTAGTACGCAACAGTCACGTGAAACCTGTTTTAAGTGCAATAACTCACTATAGAAACTAATGCAGAAATCATTAAGAAGTCCGTGAGAATCCCTATGACAACGTCATTTAAATATCTTAAAAAATGTACATGGAGTTTGGTGTAACTCGGTGTGGCTTTGACCTGACGTTGCATTGAAACCACATGGAAGTCCATGGTCAGTTCCGGGAATTGACATTCACTCTCACACTTTAACGCACGTTAACGTGAGTTTTTCCCACGCAGTTTGTCGGTCCCGGCTGCACGTGACGCAGCGGCCGGTTGCAACTCACCGTTTCTGCCGGTTTCGGTGCACCACGCCGGTTCCTGGCGTGTTTAACGTGGCGACGGTTCCCGGAGAAGACCGAGTGTCACGCAGAGGTGATACGAGACGAGTTACAACTTCCCACAGAACCGTAATCCTAGTTTACATTTGCGCCATGGATGTATTGACCCGTTTCCGGTCAGACTTTCAAATAAGATTCAATTCCAGTCATTTTCAGTATCGTGTCAGATATTGACAAATTCCCACAAGGAATTTGACTGTTTTTTAGTTTATTGTTTCTTTACACAGGAAATAAACATACAGCTAAAAACAAGGACAACACAACTGGGCAAAGGTAAACAGAACTTGCAAGTACTTGCAAAAGGAATGGGATTACATTACGTTATACATACTTGTCATTTAGCTGACACTTTTAGCCAAAGTGACTTACAATTGTGTCAGACTTGTTATGTCAGAGGCGGATGCCTTTGGAGCAACTAGGGGATAAGTGTCTTGCTCAGGTTGATGTAGATGTAGATATGCTTTTGACAGTAACAGAAAACTATAAATGATAAACAGCCCGCATAACACAACAAAAACAGGACATCCAACCCTAAATACACCCTATATACTTTTCATATACATTTATATTCCAAACATATAGGCTAGTACTTCATATGTTGATGTTATACCTTTGTCCAAACTTTGTCGTCCTTGATTATAGCTTATTGTATTTTCTGTGTAAGTACATTAAGAGCAATGCAAAGACCGGAGTCAAATTATTTGTACACTGTAGTACTTGGTCAATAATCCATCCCTCCTCCCATCCATCCATCCATCCATCCCATCCATCCCCATCATCCATCTGCCTCCATCCATCCATCCTATCATCCATCGTCATAAAAATAGGAATGTTCCAAGTTTATTTTGAAGGTGAAACCTCCTGGTTTCCGGTTTCGCTGGCACGCTGCTGTTATTTTCTTCGCGGATGAAAGAATGGAGTCACACTTTGTTTAGTGTACAGCGCACTTCGCGTGGGCGGCATCACTCTGTGCGAACGTGTGTTTTAAAGCAATACTTCCAACGTAAACACTATCCTGGGTTTTTGTTGTTCACACAACACAAAGGGTAAGGGGAAAGAATTACAAAATAAAGCAAAATGCTTTTATACATGTATTAGGCTACGACGTCTCTCCACCAATCAGCCTGCCAGAGCTGAGGAGCGGCCTGTCGCACTGACCTAAAGGAACTGAGTGCGTACATGTACTCCACTACAATTTAAGGTACTCCTTCTGTACTTGGTATCTCCTTTCATTTAATTTTCTACCCACTAATCTCAAGGCAAATATTGTTATGTAATATATATATAGAGATATATATATAATTTATATCTATATATATCGCTATTTATCATTTTTTCTACTTTTTTACATTCCACTACTGAATACAGTGGAATGTAACTAAGTACATTTACTCAAGTATGTATGTGGCTCGGGAAAGGATAGTAGGGGCCCCTGCTGGAGCCGCTGCCCCTGCGACCTAACGCCGAAATGAGCAGATGGATAATCCTAGGGCGTAATTTCCACTGGACAAGGTTTCTTCTGGCATAATTTATCATTAACTCCTCATTCATGGATCTGTATCATCATAGTTCCTATAATGGGGACGTTCTAAAACGCTTAACGTGAAAAAAGCTTAACGTGGCTTAATGTACCTAAACAACGATCAATTATCACCATATTTACCATGGCCATATCTTGTCATAAACACTTAAACCTGTCAAAAAAACTAAACTGAAATCCAACGATTATAGAAGTTATCTCGCGGTAACGTTTTCTTCTTCATTGGTGTCTATGGCGAGGAAAAGGCTTATTTTTTTTTTTTATTTAACCTTTATTTATCCAGGTAAACTGTTTGAGAACCAATTCTCATTTACAAACATGACCTGGCCAAGAAGCTACAGAAATAAATAGGAACATACTGTACAACTTTACATAGTCCAACGCATGACACATAGAACAAGCAACCGAATTAAAAAAGACAGTCAACGAAAAACGTGGTTTAACGTGGTTTAATGTACCTAAACATCGATCAATTATCACCATATTTCTCTCACATATTGCTCCTCATAACCAGTGAAAACTGTCAAAAAATCGGACGTGATAAGACAAGATATGGCCATGGTAAATATGGTGGTAATCGATCGTTGTTTAGGTACACTAAGCCACGTTAGCTTTTTCCGTAAGCTTTTTCCTACAAATATCCCTCATTGAAGCAGACACCCTTAATGTCAGCTACCGTCCATAAATAAGGACTTTGGGTCCGATTTTTGACAGTTTTTACTGGTTATGAGGAGCAGTGTGAGAGAAATATGGTGATAATTGATCGAGTTTAGGTAGCCTACATTAAGCCACGTTAAGCTTTTTCCTCGCATAGACACCAAT
>NW_022603533.1:0-57614 GCF_008692095.1 Etheostoma spectabile
CTCTATCTTTCCATCTTTTCATTTATGTGCATCCATGTCCCAGAAATGCTTGTTACTAACCTAGTTACTAACCTAGTTACTAACCTAGTTACTAACCTAGCTCTGGGGAGTCACTCCCCAGAGTCCTTATGTTCTTTTTTCCCAGCATGTTCCCTCGGATCAGAGAGGCTCCAAAATCAGGGTACCAGCTGTCGCCATGGTCCTGCTCCATGTTCTGTGATGCCATGTTCATCTGCTACACTCTGCTACGCCCTGCTACGTCCCGCTATGTCCTGCTACGTCCTGCTACGTCCTGCTACGTCCTGCTACGCCCTGCTACGTCCCGCTATGTCCTGCTACGTCCCGCTATGTCCTGCTACGTCCTGCTACGTCCTGCTACGTCCTGCTACGTCCTGCTACGTCCTGCTGGGCCTTGTAATGCCCCACAGTGCCCTGCTATGCCATGAACTACTACAAAGAAATACTACAAAGATTTTTGTGGCTGTTATTGCCACTCTTCATTTTAACCCCAATCGGCCCGTCAGACACTGCCTACCAAGAGCCTGGGCCTGGGCCTGGGTCTGGGTCTGGGTCTGGGCCTGGGTCTGGGCCTGGGCCTGGGTCTAGGTCTGGGTCTGGGTCTGGGTCTGTCCCAGGTTTTTCTGCGTAAAAGGAAGTTTTTCCTCTCCACTGTGGACCTGTTGCTGCTCTGGAGGAAACTACTAGACCTGTTGGGTCCTTGTAAATTCTGGAGTGTGGTCTAGACCTGGTCTATCTGTAAAGGATCTCCAGATAACTCTTGTTATGAATTGATACTATAAAAAAATTGAAATTGATATTGAAATTGAAAACCTAACACCATTGATCTATCTAAATCTCAAAATAAGTAAAAGCTATACAGAAACACAATAATACTGTCAAAATTAAACTTACTTTAAACATCTTTGTGGATGAAGTCAGTCAGTTGAGCTGAAGGGAAGTGAGAGTGGCGTAGGGCCTTGCCTCACTGCACCCTGACTGGAGGATTTATACAGTGTGGGAGTTTCCTCCCACCGGAGTGACATTTCAAACAGCCAATACAATCAGTAGAGAGACATCAGTAGAGAGACATCAGTAGAGAGACAACAGTAGAGAGACATCAGTAGAGAGACAACAGTAGAGAGACAACAGTAGAGAGACAACAGTAGAGAGACATCAGTAGAGAGACATCAGTAGAGAGACAACAGTAGAGAGACAACAGTAGAGAGACAACAGTAGAGAGACAACAGTAGAGAGACAACAGTAGAGAGACATCAGTAGAGAGACAACAGTAGAGAGACATCAGTAGAGAGACATCAGTAGAGAGACAACAGTAGAGAGACAACAGTAGAGAGACAACAGTAGAGAGACAACAGTAGAGAGACATCAGTAGAGAGACATCAGTAGAGAGACAACAGTAGAGAGACATCAGTAGAGAGACATCAGTAGAGAGACAACAGTAGAGAGACAACAGTAGAGAGACATCAGCAGAGAGACATCAGTAGAGAGACAACAGTAGAGAGACAACAGTAGAGAGACATCAGTAGAGAGACAACAGTAGAGAGACAACAGTAGAGAGACATCAGTAGAGAGACAACAGTAGAGAGACATCAGTAGAGAGACAACAGTAGAGAGACATCAGTAGAGAGACAGCAGTAGAGAGACAGCAGTAGAGTATTTTCTATGTTAAACCACCGACACCGTGCCTAACATGCACCTTCAGGGTCTTAATAAATATAATCATGTTATATATTCAATGACTTTTCTACATTGTTTGTATTTTGTGAAATTGCTTACGTATTTCTACATATTAGGCCGAAGACATCTGACCACACGATGCTTTTTGACGCTCTGGGGGTGAGAATGTGTGTTAACTGACATAGGACACCCCCCCCCCGGCCTTTCAGATGTCATGTTTTTACATAACAAATGACTCAAATTGATTAATGGAAAAAATAGAATAGTTTGAGATTAATTTAATAGATGACGTTCTCCGAAAACTATTCAACTTTCATAAAGCTTCAGAACACACGGTGACAGGAAGTTGGCGCTCTGCTCAATGACTGACAGCTATTGTGTTTACACACACACACACACACACAGACACGCAGTATGAAGCAAGACATAGCAGGACGTAGCAGGACGTAGCAGGACATAGGAAGCTGTAGCAGGACATAACAGGGTGTAGCAGGATGTAGCAGGACATAGGAGGAGCATGGTGACAACTGCAACCATGGTTTTGGAGCCTCCCTGATCAAAGGAAACATACTGAGGGAAAGGAACATGAGCACACACACCTACAGAGACACACACAGACACACACACACACACACACACACGCACACTGGAAAAAAACGACATTAAATCAACATGAACCTGTCGTTGTTTCCGTCCCTGTGTGTGTCTAATCACGCCTTTCTGCACGACACTTCCAAAGAAACTTGCTAAATAAACACACACACACACACACACACACACACACACACACACACACACACACACACACACACACACTCACACACACACACACACACACACACACACACACACACACACACACACACATACTGTTTGTGTCTAATCACTCCTTTGTGCATGACACTTCCAAGAAGTTTGTTAAAGGAGCGTAGGTGCCAATCTACAGTTCCAGATAAATGGTGCATAGAAACTGGTAGTTCTGGTTCTGGTCCGGCAACTAGACCTGTCCCTGAGGACCTCACAGGCCTCTGTGGTTCAGACTTCACTAGAACATCTGACCCGTAGTTGGGCCCTAAACCATTTAGCCCCTTAGAAACCAGCAGAAGAATCTTAGAATCTAAGCTTTGGGAAACTGGAAGCCGGAGGACAGACTGTGTGTGTGTGTGTGTGTGTGTGTGTGTGTGTGTGTGTGTGTGTGTGTGTGTGTGGTGTGTGTGTGTGTCTTTGTTTGTGTGTGTCTGTTTGAATCTTTTTTAACCCTTGTGTTGTCCTCAGGTCCAATTTGATTTGAGATTTTTTATTTTTAATATCAGGAACTTGGCTTTCTTTTAACCAAATTGCCTAAAAATAACCCTCATGTTGTCCTCATGTTGTCTTCATGTTGTCCTCATGTTGTCCTCATGTTGTCCTCATGTTGTCCTCATGTTGTCTAAATGTTGTCCTCATGTTGTCTAAATGTTGTCCTCATGGTGTCCTCATGTTGTCCTCATGTTGTCTTCATGTTGTCCTCATGTTGTCCTCATGTTGTCCTCATGTTGTCCTCATGTTGTCTAAATGTTGTCCTCATGTTGTCTAAATGTTGTCCTCATGTTGTCCTCATGTTGTCTAAATGTTGTCCTCATGTGGTCCTCATGTTGACACACTCCTATAAATGAGGTTTATTGACCATCAATTACAAAAATAACTAAAACTAAAGTTAATAAGTGTGTGTGTCTGTATGTGTGTGTGTCTGTATGTATGTGTGTGTGTGTGTGTCTGTATGTATGTGTGTGTGTGTCTGTATGTGTGTGTGTCTGTATGTATGTGTGTGTGTGTATGTGTGTGTGTGTGTGTGTCTGTATGTATGTGTGTGTGTGTCTGTATGTGTGTGTGTCTGTATGTGTGTGTCTGTATGTGTGTGTGTGTATGTGTGTGTGTGACTGTATGTGTGTGTGTCTGTATGTGTGTGTGTGTGTGTCTGTATGTGTGTGTGTCTGTATGTATGTGTGTGTGTGTCTGTATGGTGTGTGTCTGTATGTATGTGTGTGTGTGTGTGTATGTGTGTGTGTGTGTGTGTGTGTCTGTATGTATGTGTGTGTGTGTCTGTATGTGTGTGTGTCTGTATGTGTGTGTCTGTATGTGTGTGTGTGTATGTGTGTGTGTGTGACTGTATGTGTGTGTGTCTGTATGTGTGTGTGTGTGTTGTGTCTGTATGTGTGTGTGTCTGTATGTGTGTGTGTGTGTGTCTGCAGCTCTGACATGATGATGAATGAAATCTCTTCCCAGGAATCTGACAAGGAAATATGATTAATAATAATCAGCAGCAGTTCAAAGAGATTTACATAAAACATCAAAACCTTTATTATTAACAATTGTAATAAAAATGTACATAATACAAAATTAAGCCCCCACACAGAGAGTCCAGCTCCACCCCCACAACGTCTCTGACCCCCCCACAGAGAGTCCAGCTCCACCCCCACAACGTCTCTGACCCCCCCACAGAGAGTCCAGCTCCACCCTCACAACGTCTCTGACCCCCCCACAGAGAGTCCAGCTCCACCCCCACAACGTCTCTGACCCCCCCACAGAGAGTCCAGCTCCACCCCACAACGTCTCTAACCCCCCCACAGAGAGTCCAGCTCCACCCCCACAACATCTCTGACCCCCCCACAGAGAGTCCAGCTCCACCCCCACAACGTCTCTGACCCCCCCACAGAGAGTCCAGCTCCACCCCCACAACGTCTCCCCCAGGAAACGACCATAAAAGGCAGCTGTGCTGCTCTCTGTATAACGATGTCTATTTGTTGCCAGGCAACGCCCTCTAGTGGCCGCAGTTAGTGTAGCAGGAGGAAATAAACAAGAGGGGGGGGGGGGGGTACAGAGAGCTCCAGACTCTGCATGAGGAAGCGTTTTGTTTTGCTCAAACAAACACTGTCTCAAAGAAAGCTGGGTGTAAGTGACAGATACATATATACATATATACATATATACATACATACATATATACATACATATATGTATACATATATACATGTATACATATCTACATACATACATATATACATACATACATATATACATATATATATGTATACATATATACATATATACATGTATACATATATACATATATACATGTATACATACATACATACATATATACATATTATATATATATACATATATACATATATACATGTATACATATATACATATCTACATACATACATATATACATACATACGTATATACATATATATGTATACATATATACATATATACATGTATACATATACATATATACATGTATACATACATACATATATACATATATACATATATACATATATACATGTATAATATATACATATATACATACATATATATAACATATATATGTATACATATATACATATATACATGTATACATATATACATATATACATATATACATGTATACATATATACATATATACATGTATACATATATACATATATACATATATACATATATACATATATACATGTATACATATATACATATATACATATATACATATATACATACATACATATGGGGCGCCGTTTGTAAAGCTGCCCACGCTGAAAATAACAGCAACATTTTGTCACATTTAGCTTTAAATAATGTTTAAAAAACTGGTATGAAATTTTGAGGGTCACTTTCTTGCACATTTACAAAAATATTTGTCAACTTGGAGATATTTTAAATAGTTAATTCAAATGTTAAATGTTACACCTAAATGTTAAATGTTAAATCTAAATCTAAATGTTAAATCTAAATGTTAAATCTAAATGTTAAATCTAAATGTTAAATTTAAATGTTAAATCTAAATCTAAATGTTAAATCTAAATGTTAAATCTAAATGTTAAATGTTAAATCTAAATCTAAATCTAAATCTTAAATCTAAATTTAAATGTTAAATGTTAAATCTAAATCTATATGTTACACCTAAATGTTAAATGTTAAATCTAAATCTAAATGTTAAATCTTAAATCTTAAATCTAAATCTAAATTAAATGTTAAATCTAAATCTAAATGTTAAATCTAAATCTATATGTTACACCTAAATGTTAAATGTTAAATCTAAATCTAAATGTTAAATCTAAAGCTAAATGTTAAATCTAAATCTAAATGTTAAATCTAAATCTAAATCTAAATGTTAAATCTAAATGTTAAATCTAAATGTTAAATCTAAATTTAAATCTAAATCTTAAATCTAAATTAAATCTAAATCTTAAATCTAAATCTAAATCTTAAATCTTAAATCTTAAATCTAAATCTAAATTTAAATGTTAAATCTAAATCTAAATGTTAAATCTAAATGTTAAATCTAAATCTAAATCTTAAATCTAAATTTAAATCTAAATCTTAATCTAAATCTAAATCTTAAGTCTTAAATCTAAATTTAAATCTAAATCTTAAATCTAAATCTAAATCTTAAGTCTTAAGTCTTAAATCTAAATCTTAAATCTAAATCTTGAATCTGAATCTAAATGTTAAATCTAAATATAAATCTAAATCTAAATGTTAAATCTAAATCTAAATCTAAATTTTAAATCTAAATGTTTCGGGTGAAACTAAATATTTAACTAATACGCAAATTGAAATGCTGGTAACCGGAAGTACCAAAATAAAAGCTCGAGGAGGTCAGTGTATGTTTATATTGTCAAATAACGAATAAAAATCATCTCATCCGGGGAAATGGACTCTTGAACTTGGATAAACGTGATAATAACTACCTAAAATAGTAAACACAGTTGGAGAAACTACAGAGTACTTTGAGTTTTTAGTGTCACTTTCATGAATGGTGTGGGAATTATGACCTGTAGCCAATATAGCCAGTCACCGGGGGGTGGGGGCTCACTTTGACTGGTCTGTCATGTTTGCTTGCATTAAGGCCAGCTAGAGCCTATCCCCGGCCCCCCGCCAAGGCACGGTAAGCTACTACCATGGTCACACTGCGAAATGTCCAACGAATCAGCGTTAGCAGAGAACATCGGCAGAGCCGTCCCGGTGGCTGTACAAACTTAGGCAAGGCAAGGCAAGACAGCTTTATTTGTAGAGCACATTTCAGCAACAGGGCAATTCAAAGTGCTTTACACGAAATCAGTTAAACAGATAAAACACAAGTACAAACAGTTAAAAATCATAAACATTAAAAATTAATAAAACACATGAATAGACAGTTAAAAACAAAATAGAAACATTAGGACACATAAAACACAAAAATAAAAGTTACAGTGCAGCATAAGAAAGAAATGAGCAGTCATTTAAAGAAAGGCAGCATCAAAAAGAAAGGTCTTCAGCCTTGATTTAAAAGAACTGAGAGTAGCAGCGGATCTACAGGTTTCTGGGAGTTTGTTCCAGATATGAGGAGCATAGAAACTGAAAGCTGCTTCACCCTGTTTAGTTCTGACTCTGGGGACAGAAAGTAGACCTGTCCCAGATGACCTGAGAGGTCTGGGTGGTCATAGTGTAGTAGCAGACCTGTCCCAGATGACCTGAGAGGTCTGGGGGGGTCATAGTGTAGTAGCAGGTCAGAAATGTATTTTGGACCTAAACCGTTAAGGGATTTATAAACTAGCAAGAGTACTTTGAAATCAATTCTTTGAGACACAGGAAGCCAGTGTAAAGACTTCAGAACTGGAGTGATGTGATCCAGTCTCTTGGTCTTAGTGAGGACCCGAGCAGCAGCGTTCTGAATCAGCTGTAGCTGTCTGATTGATTTTTTAGGGAGACCTGTAAAGACCCCGTTACAGTAGTCAAGTCTACTGAAGATGAAAGCATGGACCAGTTTTTCCAAGTCCTGTTGACACATAAGTCCTTTAACCCTTGATATATTCTTAAGGTGATAGTAGGCTGACTTTGTTATTGTCTTAATGTGGCTGTTAAAATTCAGGTCTGAGTCCATGACTACACCCAGATTTCTGGCTTTGTCTGTTGTTTTTAAAATTGTTGTTTGAAGCTGAGCGCCGACTTTTAATCGTTCCTCTTTTTTTCCAAAAACAACCACCTCAGTTTTTCCTTCATTTAATTTCAGAAAGTTCTGGCACATCCAGTCGTTAATTTGTTCGATGCACTTAGTCAGTTTTTGTATTGGACTATAGTCCCCTGGCGATAAGGTTATGTAAATTTGTGTGTCGTCCGCATAACTATGGTAACTTATTTTGTTTTTCTCCATAATCTGAGCCAGTGGAAGCATGTAGATGTTAAACAGAAGAGGCCCCAGAATGGAGCCTTGCGGAACTCCGCACGTCATATTTGTACGCTCAGATGCATAATTACCTATAGACACAAAGTAATTCCTATTCTTTAGGTAGGATTCAAACCAGTTTAGTACTAAGCCAGAAAGGCCAACGCAGTTTTCCAATCGGTCTAGTAGTATGTCGTGGTCGACCGTGTCAAATGCAGCACTGAGATCAAGTAATACTAAGATTGAAATTTTGCCATTATCTGTGTTAAGGTGGATGTCATTAAAGACTTTGACAAGAGCCGTTTCAGTGCTGTGGTGTGGTCGGAAACCCGACTGAAAGGTATCAAAACTGTTGCTTAGTGACAAGAATGGTTGAGTTGTTGAAAGACTACTTTTTCAATGATTTTACTTAAAAACGGAAGGTTTGATATTGGCCTATAGTTGCTCATTAGTGACTTGTCTAGGTTGTTCTTTTTTAAGAGTGGCTTGATTACTGCAGTTTTCAGGGCCTGTGGAAAGATTCCTGAAAGAAGAGATGTGTTCACAATCTGTAGATCAGAAGTCAAACAATTGGAAACATTTTTGAAAAGTCCCGTTGGTAGAATATCAAGGCAACAGGTCGAGGTTTTCAGATGTTGAATAATGTCCTCCAGGTTTGTATGGTTGATCGTGTGAAATTCTGTCATATTGGAACTAGTTTTGCTTGAACACTGTGACAACACATATCCTGAACTTGATATGGAGGCACTGACTGTTTGTCTAATCTTCTGAATTTTGTCTTTGAAGAAGGAGGCAAAGTCATTGCAGGCCTTGGTAGATAAAAGTTCAGATGCTACTGGTACTGGAGGGTTTGTTAACCTATCAACAGTAGCAAACAAAGCACGTGAATTATTATTGTTTCTAGAGATAATATCAGAGAAGAAGGACCTTCTTGCATTCCTCAATTCCAAATTATAAATGCGAAGTCTCTCTTTATAGGTGTTATAATGGACCAGGAGATTTGTTTTTCGCCACCTTCGTTCAGCTTTCCTACACTCTCTTTTTTCTGTTCTCACCAGTAGGACATTTCTCCATGGAGATCTTTTCTTACCAGAGACAACTTTGACCTTAGTGGGAGCAATGGCATCAATAACATTGTAATTTTACAGTTGAAATTATCTACAAGCTCAGTGACTGAGAGCCCAGAGAGGGCGGGTGTGGAGAGAAAGCTGAATAAATGTTTCACTGGTGTTTTCAGTGATATACCGTTTTCTGATTATCTTTGTTTGGACACTTTTGGGCACAGAGATAGTGCCGTTAAAGAAAACACAGGAATGATCAGAGAGAGCAACGTCAGTCACCAAACCTTGGAAATGTTCAGACCCTTCGAGACAATCAAGTCCAGAGTGTACCCCTTATTGTGCGTGGGTTCTGTCACGTGCTGAGTCAGTCCATAGTTCTCAAAAACACAACACAGCTCTTTGGTCCCCCTGTCCTGGGGGTTGTCAACATGTATGTTAAAATCACCCGCAATGATTACACAATCAAAGTTAATACAGATTATAGACAGCAGTTCAGTGAAGTCATCAATGAAGGTTGCACAATATTTAGGTGGCCTGTAGATATTTAGAAACATCGCTTGAGGGGAAGATCTTAATTGAAGAGCAACATATTCAAAAGAAGCAAAACTTCCATAGCATATTTGCGTACAGTGGAATGAGTCATTAAACAAATGGCGACTCCACCTCCTTTCTTATTCACTCTATTCTCGCTCATAAAACTGAAATTAGGGGGAGCTGACTCGATGAGAACAGCAGCACTGTTATTATGGTCTAACCAGGTTTCAGTTAAAACATAAAATCTAGATTGTGTTTGATAATAAAATCATTGATTAAAAGGATTTTCCTGCCAAAGACCTGACGTTTAGTAAGGCTAGTGTTAGTGTGTTTTCATTTTTTGGGACAGGCTGTAGCTGACGAGGAATGGATGCTAAATTTGCTAAGTTTGCAGTTAAGTGCTTATTCACCATTCTTTTCCTATTACCTATCACAACATAAATTGAGGAAGAATTGAATACATAGGGCCCGGGCTTGTCTTGGAAAAAGTCCTGAGTGTCTCTAGGCCTGGAGCCAAGGCCCGGCACATATCAGGTCATGCTTACTGGATTTTGCATACAAGCGTCCTTATCAGTCTGAGTGGAAAAAGTTTGTTTACCTCCTGGCAGAGGAGCCCGGCGTTTTACTTTTGCCAGAGGTTGAGTGATGGGGGAAGGAAGGGGTGTATATTTGGTTCCAGCATCTACCAGGTGATTCATGTGGTCAGTGAACTCCAACATGGGGGTAGGGGAAAGAGGGGAAAGGGTGAGTGGAGACAGCGATGGCTCCTCAAAGGATTCGGGGTTGGTAAGAGGGTTAGAGGGTGCTGGATGGGTGAAAAGAGGAGTTGAGGTTTTGTATCTGTGCTCTGTGGTGTCCCAGGGTCAAATCTTTCCTCAGGTGGGGGCTGTGGTGGATCACTACCACACTTTGTTATGTCTTCCTCTTGTTTTGTGACCTTGGCAGAGGGAGCAGATGTGTAGCGCAGAAAGTAAAGCAGATTAGAGGTGAACAGCTTTACTCCTGGGTTGTTAAGGAAAGTCTATCTGCTTTAAAAAGATGTCTGCGCTCCCAGAAAATGTTAAGGTTGTCAATGAACTGCAGAGAGTGGACGGTACATTCAGTTGAAAGCCATTTGTTTAGTGCCAACAGTCGGCTGAATCTCTCATCTCCTCTTCTGACTGACGGTATAGGACCACTGATAAACACATCTGCGTCTAGAGAGCTGACGGTGTCCAGCAGTTCCTTAAAGTCCAGTCTCTGCAATTCAGACTGTTGCTTTACAACATCATGTGACCCTATATGCAGAATAATGTTCTTCACAGTTGGGTGTTCTGCTATGATAGCTGGGATTTTTTGGGTAAAGTCAGACACCATGTCTTTGGGAAAACAGAGTATTTTGGTGTTTTTACTGTTTTTTAAATCTTTTATAGCAGAGTCACCCACAATCAGGGTTTGAGGCCCAGTTGTTAGCTTTTTACTTTTTGAATTGCTCTCAGTCCTTACCCTGCTGTGTGGCGATGAGACGCAGTCCCGGTCATCAGATGTCTGTCCAGCGTCTTGCAGCAGAGGAGCAAATCTGTTATCCAGTTGCACACCAGGTTGTTGGGGGGGCATTTTGTTGCTTATTTTCCCTTTTGCAGCTGTCCACGGCTGTGTCCTACTAGGTAGAGGGGTTGAAGAGGCGCTCTGCCCGGATGATAATGCAGGCCAGCCGGTCATATCACAAATCTCAGGGCGCTGTGCCCTGCCCGTTAGTCGTCCTCCCATTTCCCAGGAAAATGATTTACTCTTAGGCTTCGCACCAGACGAGTTCCAGGGAGGACTGCCACTTGTTGATTTGTTACCCGTTCTACAGCCTTCCTGTTTCTTTGTAGCTTTGTTGGTGCTAATTAGCCGTGTGTTAGCATGCTTTTGTCCATTGTTATGGATCCATGGTAAAGTGGTGTCATTTCCAGAAGATCCGTTCACTTCCACATTCACTTCTAGTCGGTGAACCTTGGTTTCCAGAAGTGCAATCTTCTGAAGGAGTTTGTAGTAATCTTCCACGGAAAAAGGAGGCATCTTGCTGCTAAATAGCTTTAGCTACAGTCACTGTAGGACAGGCTTGAGCTATTGGTAGGCCACACTCACGCAGAAAAATGTTAAAATATGGCAATAGCTACTGTGTCTACAAAAAAATGTAAAGTCCAGTGATTTATAAGTATCCAAGAGCCGCTGCTCATAGTTTCTCTCAGAGGAAAAGCAAGATTACAGGGCTGCCAACTCTCACGCATTGGCCGTGAGACACACGCATTTGACTGGTTTCACACGCGCACACGCCACACCCCCGATTTCTCACGCTGAAGCGTCAACCCGGTCGGTCAAATTTCTGAAAGATGAGTTTATCTATAGATCTAGCTGTTGAGCCGCTCGTGATCGACTAGTTGTGCTTTCAGAGACTGTGGGGGGTTCAAGAGCGCTCCCTGTCTGTGGAAGTTTCGAATTGTCGCATACTGAGAACATTTTTCACGAGCCATCCCAGGTGCGTTTCCCCGGCTTCAGGTATGTGCTCTGAGTATCACAGACCCGTCCGTCGCTTCGTGTCCACTCTCTGTAACAATAGAGGTGAGCAGCGCGGCTGGTGGACCCGCTCTGCTGTGGGGGGGCAGTGACGCGTTGCATTCGTGCGTAGATCTCCGATGAAGAGCAGCGTACTGCCTCCTCTAAACACTGTCAGAGACCAGAGACCCAAATGAGCCTCTGTGTCTGTGCGACGGTCTGAGTGAGATATTACCATATCAGCGGGGCAATGACATGCACAGCAGACTATATTACAACTCTCCAAATCTCGGACAACAGAGATAGGAGGAGTAGTATATTTGAATGTGCACAAAGTTGTAAACATGAGCAAAAATCTGATGAAACACATCTGAGCTATACTATACTATATATAAAAACTATATATACTATACTATATATACTATACGAAAGTTGGGCCACTATGTGCTTCTCTAACCTCGGTGCATCTCTAAATGTAACTGTAAATAATTAATTTGATGTTTTATAAAATGAACAAATAGTCTTTATTTTCCCAAAAAGTAAATCCAGTAAGTGGGGCACAGAGGACGAGGGCCAGACATTACTGAGCCTTGGCACAAAGGTTAAAGGATTAGAATCTATGTAACTCAATGGTTCTTATTCTTTAGAATTTCAGTGGTCTTAGTTGATTCCTCAACATTAATTTAACTTTGGGTCCCTGGTCCCTACACCAGGGACACCTGGAGCTGTTCCCCCACAGACCCAAATCTTCTCAGCTGTTGCTGACATATGCTACTGTCTCTTCATGTGGTTCATTATGTTTGGCACATTGTCTGGGTCAGTTCTTATATCATAAGAAGTTAATAATGTAAATAATGTAAATGCTAAATGCTCTAAAACCTGTTGATACTACAACAATGCAAAGGCTCTTAACCCTACAGTTTTGCACATATCATGTAAGACTTGATTTCTCCATTTTTTTTGCAAAAAAACTCTCCAGAAAGTGCCATTTAATGGTTTATTTTTCAATTTTTTTTCCTGGGGGGGCATACCCCCAGACCCCCCTAGGGAGAGCCCCATCCCCCCGGACATATAACAAATCGCAATTTAAACCCTGAAGGATAAAGACCCAAAGAAATTGCTTTGTACGCAGCAAAATATGGGTTGGCCCCCCCAAATCTCACTCCAAGGTTTTGGGAAAAGTTGGCAGCCCTGAGATTATCAGCAAAAATATGCAAGCAGAGGCAGGAGCAAGCAGCAAAAGCGTCTGCACTGTAAGAAGCAGGAAGCAATGAACTTATTCAACAGCGACAGCCTCAGGGCCCCCGCAGGCCACCTCGGTAAGCATGTTTACCAAATCATGGAGCTAGCATTGGATTGTTGCCAATGCTAACTTAACTAAACTAGCTAACGGTAGCTAGCCAGTAAAGATTTGCTACTAGCACCAATGCACTTTATGTGTAGCACATTTGTTTCTGTAAACAGTAAAACTCACTGAAAAACAAGGTGTGTAAATGTGTGTTCAATTATGTGAAGATGTTCAGTTAGTTTAGTTAAGTTGGCCCTGACAACAATACAGTGCTAGCTACGCAATTTCATACCAGTTTTTTTAAACATTATTTAAAGCTAAATGGGACAAAATGGTACTGTTATTTCAGCGTGTGCCGCTTTACAAACGGAACCCATACAACATACATATGTATATATATATATATATATATATATATATATATATATATATATATATATATATATATATATATATATATATATATACATACTACGAACACATAACTGAAAACACGTCTTATATTCTAGTTTCTTCAAAGTACTCCCCCCCCCCCTTTGCTCTGATTACTGCTTGGTATTCTCTTGATGAACTTCAAGAGGTCGTCACCTGAAATGGTTCCAACAGTCTTGTAGGAGTTCCCAGAGATGCCTTCACTCTGCGGTCCAAATGACGGTCCAACTAAACGCAAACCGGATGGGATGGCATGTCTCTGCAGGATGCTGTGGTAGCCATGCTGGTTCAGTATGCAAGCCCCCCACCCATCCCACCTCCTCCTCCATGCTTCATGGTGGGAACCAGGCATGTAGAATCCATCCGTCACCTTTTCTCCGTCACAAAGACACGGCGGTGGGAACCAAAGATCTCTAACGTGGACTCATCAGACCAGAGCCCAGATTGCCACTGGTCTGATGTCCATTCCTTATTTTTCTGGTCCAAACAAATCTCTTCTGCTTGTTTCCTCTCCTTAGCCGTGGTTTCCTAGCTGCTAGTGGACCATGAAGGCCTGATCCAGTCTCCTCTAACCAGTTGTTCCAGAGATGTTCTTCTGCTAGAACTCTGTGTGGTATCAGCTGCTCTCTAATCTGAGCTGCTGTTAACTTGTGATTTCTGAGGCTGGGGACTCAGAGGAACTCATCCTCAGCTTAAACATTCAAAGTTTCTCTTTAGAATTCATATTATGGTAAGAACCACTCACCTAAGTAAAGAGAAACGAGTGTCACAGCCAAATAGATGGACTCTGGTGGCGGGAGATTTCACAGCAACAAATAATTAACATAAAATCAAAGGACTCTCACAATCAGATTTCTTTTTTTTTATCTTTTTATTTTTTTTATTTTTAGGGCCTATACAGTAGGCTATATGCCAATTATATGCTCAAAAATAAAATTAAAATATAAACAGTTACTCAAAGCGAGCTAATCCCCTTTTCCATGTTGATAAGAGCCTTAAAATGAGAAGAAATAATGGGACAAAAAGAAATCAAGGGACATTTAAAATAGATAACAATGTGACATGAATTGTGTTTAAATGTTAATTATTTGACAGCACTAGTTATTTATATTTATTATTTTTGAACCTTGATGGAAATAAATCCCTAACAGCTGAAGCTGCTCCAATAAAATGAGATTAAAGTGAAAATCAAAGTCAACACAGTTCATACAGAACTAGTTTTCATCCCAGAGGAGATCATTTCAACAAAGAAGAAGATTTCTGACATTAAAGACACAATCAGAGACAAATGTGACCCTCGTCCTCCATCAACATTTAAACCACAGGACAGGAAGTTGTCTCCTCCTGCAGAAGACACATGTCTTTTCCACCAAGGCAGTTCTGGTGCTGGTTCGGAGTCAGTGCCAAATATTGAACCGGTTCTTTGCTTTTCCACAAAAATAAACCTGGCTCTGGGCCAAGAACCCGGGTTCCAACTCAGCACCAGCGTAGCGCTGGTCTAGAGATAAGAACCGGTTACGTCAGGTGCTGGGAGAAGGTCCCGATGGGCTTTTTGTCGGGAAAATTGGGGCCGACTTGGTCCAACCGGGACGTCTGATCACCCTAACGGTGTTTTGCTTGACGCTACTGATGTTGCCATCGCAAGCTAGCAAAAGATTATAATAAGCGCTAAATCATGGGAAATAACTACCTTTCTTCTTGAACGCGTCCTCGGCCCATAGCGGTCACGGAGAGCTGTCAAGGCCCGTCTTTGAATTCCAGTGGGAATTTGTAAAGCCAGGAGCAAAAGTATCGGCATGTAGTCCTCCATTAGTGTTAATTGTCATGACGCGTTGCTTTGACAACGGAGGTACTTGCAGTCACCCTACTCTGGCTCTCAGGCTGGGGAAAATCGAGCTGGTTCTTAGAAAACTGGCGAGTGGAACCAGCACCAAACTGGCAAGGGCACCAGAACCAGAACCAACACCTGGTTAGCCTTGGTGGGAAAGACATAAGAGAGACACTGAGGAACCAATGGAGACCCCAAACCCAGGATAGAGAGGCTGAGTGAATGTGGTTTTGAAGGTGTGGAGGTGGATCAGTGAGTCAGAGGAGACTCTGTAGAAGGACAGAGAGCCAGCAGGACAGTCCACATACACTGCTACTCTGTTAGAGACAGAGGAGGACGGGAGGTCTTTGTCTATGTTATTGTGACGGACAGAGTAACCACCATCATCAGAGCAGCTCAGACTCCAGGACTGATTATTACGTCCAAACCCACAGACTGTACTGTCTCCTCTCCGTCTGATTCCTATGTAACTCACTGCTATAAGAACTCCTCCTCTCCTCTGGACCTCCCAGTAACAGCGACCAGTCAGACCATCTCTACACAGCAGCTGAGGCCTGTGGTCAAACCTGTCTGGATGATAAGGATATGGCTGATCCTCCTCCACACGGGTCACCGTCATGTTGTTGTCCGACAGTTTGAGTCCTCTGTGTACTGTGTTTGTGTCCAGTTTCAGTTCAGAGACATCTGATGGAGAGAACAAGACACAATACAGCTGCAGGTTAATAACATCATTAGTTAAACTCATTATTATACTGTTAATAAAACAATATTTAATAATGTAATAATTAATAACTGGTTTATAAAGCATTAAATCCATTAACAATTTATTATAATCACCAGATAAAACTTTGTGATAACATCCAGATAATTTTCATTGATATGATTTATTAATCATTTACAAATATTTAAATATATAAAACATTATGAAGCTAGCTTTTCATGCATCCCTGTGGAGGCTGGGGGCATTGAACCTGAGTGGACAGTGTTAAAAAAAAGAAGAGAAAAAAAGATTTCCATTGCTGAAGCTGCTGCGGGGACCTGTGGTCTAAGGGTCTTAGGTGCCTCATGGGGCGGTAACCCACAAACACCCTGGTGGACACCAGTGGTCAGGGAAGCCGTCCGACTGAAGAAGGAGTCTTTCCGGGATATCTTATCCCGGAGGACTCTGGAGGCAGTTGCAAGTTACCGACAGCCCCAAAGGGCGGCAGCCTCTGCCGTGACAGAGGCAAAGCAGCGGGTGTGGGAGAAGTTCGGAGAAGACCTGGAGAAGGACTTTCGATCGGCACCAAGGTGCTTCTGGAAAACCGTTCGCCACCTCAGGAGGAGGAAGTGGGGAATCATCCAAGCTGTATACAGTAAGGATGGGACGCTGTTGACCTCAACTGGGGAGGTAATAGAGCGGTGGAAGGAGCACTTTGAAGAACTCCTAAATCCAGCTGACACGTTCTCTTTGGTGGAGGCAGAGCTGGAGGATGATGGGGAATTCGTCAATTTCCCTGGTGGAAGTCGCTGAGGTAGTCAAACAACTCCACAGCGGCAAAGCCCCAGGGATTGATGAGATCCGTCCAGAAATGCTGAAAGCTCTGGGTGTGGAGGGGCTGTCTTGGTTGACACGCCTCTTTAACATTGCGTGGAAGTCTGGGACAGGCCTAAGTAGTGGCAGACCGGGGTGGTGGTTCCCCTCTTCAAAAAGGGGGACCAGAGGGTGTGTGCCAATTACAGGGTTTATCACACTTCTCAGCCTCCCTGGTAAAGTCTACTCCAAGGTGCTGGAAAGGAGGGTTCGGCCGATAGTCGAACCTCTGATTGAAGAGGAACAATGTGGATTCCGTCCTGGTCGTGGAACAACGGATCAGACCTTCACTCATGCAAGGATCTTGGATGGAGCCTGGGAGTATGCCCAACCAGTCTACATGTCTTCTGTGGATCTGGTGAAGGCGTATGACCGGGTCCCCCGGGAGAAATTGTGGGAGGTGCTGCGGGAGTATGGGGTGAGGGGGTCCCTTCTCAGGGCCATCCAATCTCTGTATGACCAAAGCGAGAGCTGTGCCCAGGTTCTCGACAGTAAGGCAGACTCGTTCCAGGTTCTGGAGGGTTGGCCTCCGCCAGGGCTGCGCTTTGTCACCAATCCTGTTTATAACATTTATGGACAGGATATCGAGGCGTAGTCGGGGCGGGGAGGGGTTGCAGTTTGGTGGGCTTAGGATCTCATCGCTGCTTTTTGCAGATGATGTGGTCCTGATGGCATCATTGGTCTGTGATCTTCAGCACTCACTTGATCGGTTCGCAGCCAAGTGTGAAGCGGCTGGGATGAGGATCAGCACTTCTAAACCTGAGGCCATGGTTCTCAGCAGGAAACTGATGGAGGGCTTTCTTCAGGTAGGGAGTGAGTCCTTACCAAGTGAAGGAGTTTAAAAACCTTGGGGTCTTGTTCGCAAGTGAGGGGACCATGGAGCGTGAGATTGGTCGGAGAATCGGAGCAGCCGGTGCGGTATTACATTCCGTTTATCATACTGTTGGGACAAAAAGGGAGCTGAGCCAGAAGGCAAAGTACTCGATCTACCGGTCAGTTTTTGCTCCTACCCTCACCTATGGTCATGAAGGCTGGGACAAGATCGAAAAAAACAGATCCAGGTTACAAGCGGCCGAAATGGGTTTCTTCAGGAGGGTGGCTGGCGTCTCCCTTAGAGATCGGGTGAGAAGCACAGTCATCCGAGAGGAGCTCAGAGTCGAGCCGCTGCTCCTTCACGTCGAAAGGAGCCAGTTGAGGTGGTTCGGGCATCTGGTAAGGATGCCTCCGGGGGGGGTCCCTAGGGAGGTGTTCCAGGCACGCCCAGCTGGGAGGAGGCCTTGGGGAAGACCCAGGACTAGGTGAAGGGACGTCCAGCTGGGAGGAGGCCTCGGGGAAGACCCAGGACTAGGTGGAGGGATGTGCAGCTGGGAGGAGGCCTTGGGGAAGACCCAGGATTAGGTGGAGAGATTATATCTCCAACCAGGCCTGGGAACGCCTCGGGATCCCCCAGTCGGAGCTGGTTGATGTGGCTCGGGAAAGGGAAGTTTGGGGTCCCCTACTGGAGCTGCTGCCCCTGCGACCCGAGACCCAATAAGCGGTCGAAGATGGATGGATAGATAAAAAGTTTATAGCATTGCTAATAATTCGTAAACAATGATCATTTTGTTGTTAGTTAACATCAAACAACAATTAACTTAGGTGAAAGTACTTATCTTTCTAGTCTTAACGACTACTCAAAGCTCAACTCCATAGTACAGTTACCACACACACACAACACACCACACACACACACACACACACACACCACACACACACACACACACCTGCTCATCAGATACACACACACACACAAACACCTGCTCATTAGATATACACTCACACACACACACACACACACACACACACACACACACACACGATGGCTCAGCATCCTCGTTTATCATCAGACACATCTGAAGGTTTTAATCTGAGTTTGTTAAAGCCGTTTGATGGAAACACACTTTCACCAGATTTATTCTCAGGAGGTTTTTGAACTTCAGATAATTTGATGGACACGTGGATGGAAACTTAACCAGTAATGTTCTACTGAATAAAAACTATCAGCTGTGTATTTAGGGAGAAACTAACACTTACATCTTATCAGATCAGGCCTCTGCGCCCTGGAGGAAGAAACACAGTCAGAATGAGTTTTCTATCCAACATGAGTCCTAACTGCTGTTAGACATGATGCAGAGTCCTCAGGTTGTAGTAGTAGTAGACAAGAAGTCCAGTTAGAGGTAAAGAAGAGCAGGCTGCCTGGCAACAGCAGTAAACACATTCATTAACATGACATTTATACTTCTACTCTAATCATTAACGTGCCTGGGGTTTATCTATATATACCTAATCTATAATAATGATTAGGTAATATAATACCTAATATATAATAATGATTAGGTAATATAATACCTAATCTATAATAATGATTGGGTAATATAATACCTAATCTATAATAATGATTAGGTAATATAATACCTAATATATAATAATGATTAGGTAATATAATACCTAATCTATAATAATGATTGGGTAATATAATACCTAATCTATAATAATGATTAGGTAATATAATACCTAATCTATAATAATGATTAGGTGGTTCATGGGGAAAATACTTTAAAGTTGACCTGGTGATGGTGCTAGACAGAAAGTCAGAATTACTACAATCCATCCAATAGATGATCAGATGTTAAACCTGCTGGTGATGCCAGAGGAACACTCAGAGGATGGATGGATCCTCTGGAGAATAAATGTCAGAACGAGATATGATCTTAACACATTTAGTAGTAGTTGAGGTATTTGAGACTGGAACAAAGCGGTGGACCGATATAACTATCTCTAGAGCCATGCTGCTAACAGGACTACAATATGAATGATAGTTTTATGATTCCAAAACTCTGTGTGTGTTTCCTAACTCAGGCCTATTCTCTCCTCTGAACAGAAACAAGAAGTTCTTCAGCTGAAGGACAAGAACTCGAGGCACCTGCAGAGTTTGAGATCTTGTTGTATGTCCATACCTGACAAGGTCCACTCTCTGTGGTGGAGCATCATGCAGATTCAATCTTCTCAGGGGCTTTTGGATCCCCTCCACTAGAAGATGAAGAAGTCATATTTTATTAATCCAAGGAGGATAAATTACATTGTTCACTCTGTTACAAGCCACTCCCTGCTGTTAATGGATAGCCAGCGTTTAACTCAGGCTAATTAATTAGCTAGTAAGGTGCTGGTAGAAAGAAAGCACAGGAAACAGAGTCTAGTCTCTAGTCCTAGTCTAGTCTACAGGAGGCTCTGACTCATTTTCTGCACTTCGTGTCCGTGGACAGCTGTACGCTTGTACCGGTGTTGATGTTTTTTGCATTGTCAGACACATGCAGCCACTTTCCTGACACCGACTGCGGGACTGATACAAGACCACAGCGGCCCATCGTGTGGAGCCTGTCTCCAGAGCCTCCTCCTGCAGGTGGTCAGCTGTGTGTCTACCTGGTTTACTCTCGGATGGCGGATTCAACTCACCGGTCCTCGTTAATATAGTTTCATGTGTTCACGTAGCTCTCTAAAAGCAGAAGAAAGAGGAGCTGAAAACGCAACTTCACACTCGGCCAATGCGGTGTGCGATGTGATCTTGTGATCTGGACAGGAAGGATAACTCTGGGGGGTGGTTCTTGATTCTGCCTTCTCACATTGCAACACAGGTTGGTGGATCTGAGTGTCGTGCTTCTGCTTTTATATCGCGTATCGTTAGCGTCCTACTAATTAGTAGACTGCCATTGAGTTTGATAATTTGGCCGTTGCTGTCTCATAGTTGTCACATTTACACCTCCCTAAGGAGGCCCCAAGGAGGCATCCTTACCAGATGCCTAAACCACCTCAACTGGCTCCTTTCGACGCAAAGGAGCAGCGGTTCTACTCCGAGCTCCTCTCGGATGCTAGCCACCCTCCTGAGGAAACCCATTTCGGCCGCTTGTACCCTGGATCCCTTTCTTTCGGTCATGACCCAGGATTCATAAACATAGGTGAGATTAGGAACAAAAACTGACAGGTAGACTGAGAGCTTTGCCTTCTGGCTCAGCTCTCTTTTCGTCACAACGGTGCGATAAATGGAATGTAATACCGCACCAGCTGCTCTGAATCTCCGACCAATCTCCCGTTCCATTGTCCCCTCACTTGCCAACAAAGGTATTTAAACTCCTTCACTTGGGGTAAAAACTCCTTCCCTACCTTAAGAAGGCACTGCATCGGTTTCCTACTGAGAACCATGGCCTCAGTTTTAGAGGGTCACAGAACAACGATGCCATCAGGACCCCATCATCTGCAAAAATCTACGCCTCGATATGATTTCCATAAATACTACAAACAGGATTGGTGACAAAGCGCACTCTGGACGGATCTCATCAATCTGTGAGGCTTTGCCACTGTGGTGTTGTTTATCTACCTCGGTGACTTCCACCAGGGAGATTGACAACAATCATCCTCCAGCTCTGCCTCTCCCATAGAGGGCGTGTTATGGATTGTGCTGGATTTAGGAGTTCCTCTAAATGCTCCTTCCACCACCGTATTACCTCTTTAATCGAGGTCAACAGCATCCCATCCTTACTGTACACAGGTTAGATGGTTCCTGCTGCTTTGCCTCTTTCACGGCAGAGGCTCCAGCCCTTCGGGGCCTGTCGGTACCTTGCCACTGCCTCCAGAGTCCTCTTGGATAACATATCTTGGAAAGAATCCTTCAGAAGGACGGCTTCCTTGACCAACGGTGTCCATTACTGTGTTCGTTGATTACTGCCCCCTGAAGCAACGAAGACCACAGCTCCCTGCCGCAGCTTCAGCAATGGAAATTTTGAACATTGTCCACTCCGGTTCAATGTCCCCCGTCTCCACAGGGATGCATGAAAAGGTCCGCCGGAGGTGTGAGTTGAAATTTTGTTGGACCGGGGCCTCCTCCAGATGTTCCCAATTTACCCGCGCTACCAGTTTGTTCTTACCAGGTCTGTCCAGAGTCTTCCCTCACCCCCTGACCCAACTTACCACCAGACGGTGATCAGTTGACAGCTCAGCCCCTCTCGTCACCCGAGTGTCCAAAACATACGGCCTCAGATCAGACGAAATGATTATAATGTTGATCATGGACTTACGGCCTAGGATGCTCTGGGACCAAGTAAACTTATGAACATCCCTATGTTTGAACATGTTTGTTAAAGACAATCCATCGACTAGCACAGAAGTCCAACAACAGACAACCACCCTGGTTTAGATCAGGGAGGCCGATCCTCCCAATCACGCCTTTTCCACGCATTCCATGCAGAAAGTTGAAATTGTGTAAACTTTATGGTAATGAGCTATGACGTGGTCCAGCGGCAAACAACCAGCAACCAATCAGAATATAGACGCCCTTCATGCTGGCTGATCCAGAAGAACATACGATGTGACTGCCCTGAGACGTCAGAGCGTCAAAAGCTTCCCCATAAGTTTTGGCAAGCGTCCTTGACAGGGCGGACAGAGCTTCTTTTGCAGCTCAAGTGGGCGGCGGTGTGTATGTACAGATATGTCACAACGCCAGATGATTAATCAGTAAACTTAGTGTCAGACAGGTTCAAAGGTCTGGACCAAGGCAACAGTATTCTATAAATACAGACCTGCAGCCTCAGCAACTGGATCCCTCTGAACCTTCTTTCCTGCTGCCATGCCTTTTCCTTCCTTTTGCTTCTGGAAAGAGAGAGAGACAGTTACACAATGATAAAAACCATGGGCCTCATTCACTGATATTGTCCTAAGTTTTCTCTTAAATATGATCTCAAAAAAGTCCCTAAGAAAAGTCTACGTCGGATTCATGGCGTGTTCTTAAACAACAGAATTGACCACACCTGTGTCCTTAGGATTGATGAATCCCACGTGCCTGTTGTTCCTAATTAGCATAAGAAAACGCTCTGTAAATTCCCCTTTAAGGACATGACACTTCCTGTGCTTCTCCTGGGAAGTGGGAGACCGCCTTCAAGAGATGGTTGTTGGAGTTGCAGATGACTTGTACATTGCATTGGTGCAGGAAGTACTGAAGCTCAGTACGTAAGTAAAAGTACAATTAACCAGAGACATATTTAAAATGTGTGTAAGAGTGCTCTTGAGTGTTCGTAGATTTTGTTCTAAGCAAATCCAAGATAAGAAAACATTAGTGAATGTCAGACTCTTCATAAAAAGTGTGTAAGAGGGGTTTAACAGCACATTTCTCTGTAAGACCGGTTGGTTGTATTTCTGCATTTTGTCTAAATATTAAACTGTCTCAGCGGGACTTGAGTGTTAATGAAGAGATTTGTTCCTCACCAGTTTCTCCAGCACTTCATAGACAGCTTTGTTGAGTTCATCTTCGTGCATCTGGAACAGCTGTTCTGTCTCCGTTGTACACTCTGTTGTACACAACATAAAGTAAAGACTAACGTTAGAGCCCGGCATCACCAGCTGTTTTTCTGTGTTAATTCACTGAATCAGAGGTGAATGATGTAGTTTCCTCACCAAGGGCTGTGGGCCTTCGTTCAGGTTCCTGAACCCAGCATCTCTCCATCAGTCTTTTCAGCTCCGTCAACCCGGCAGCATCGCCCGTGATATGAGCCAGCTGTGGACGCTCTCCTTTCGGGATGCGCACTATTATTATTTCGGGTCTTGAACCTACATTGGAGGAAGAATTAGAAAGGCTGTCAGAGTGGTCTTGAGGTTAAATGAGACCGTGTTAATACCTGAATAGACGGTCTAGACTGATGCTTATGTAAAGGTTTAGGTTCAATCTGCTAAATGGGACAACTCTGCCACCTGCTGTTGTAAATTTAATTGAGTAGAGCTGTAACAATTCCAAATCACTGTACAATTAATAGTTTAAAAAATGATCACAACTAACCAAATAACTGTCTCTTTAAGTCAAATGTAAAAGAACTGCATTTAGATAAGGTCTAACATTGAGTAGCAGTAGCACATGACATGCTGTCCTAAAGATCTGTTTGGACATATATGAAATTTAAAGCACTGCAATTATTCATTTCATATATTACTGGCAGCAGCACAGTGACCTCTGCTGTAAGGCAGCTCCATCTCCACCTACAGAGTCCTGCCATTCCTGCACCACGTGTAAGATTACGTTAGATAATACTTTATTCATCCTACAATGGGGAAATTCTCTTGTTACAGCAGCAATTTGTCCACAGTGAGAAGCAAAACAACCACCAATCAACAGGCAGACTACAGATAATGTGCAAAAAGTACTGAATGAGTGTAAAGTGGCATTATATAAGAAGTATTGTAAAGTAAAGTAAAGTGAGGTGGCCATAATGCAAAAAATATTGCAATGTAAGTAAGTGACATTAAAATGAATAATATGTAATTAAATAATTTAACAAAAGTAAGTAACTATAATATAAATTATATTAAAGTGTGAACAAATGTAAGTAATAATACATAAGTAAGTACTCGGAACGGAAAAATACAAACATGTACAGATATTTATATAATAATGCAAACAAAATACAAGACACAACAGTCACTTACGCCCATATGGTTGTTTCCCCGTGGCAATGGACCAAAGGAGTATCCCATAACTGAAAGACAGAGAGTTTCATGTCAGGATTATTATCCATATCATAACAATCACACCCTGGTTGGTCGCTGGCTGGATTGTTGTCATCTGTTAATTAATGCTCATGTGAGTCATATAGGAAATCTGTGCATGAAGTCCTGTTAGTATCCCTCCACCTGAAAACAATTCCCTCTCCTGTTAAAGGACTAAGCGACTGATATTTTGACTTCCTGTCAATACTGAACATGTGTTAGCATGGCAGCTGGAGTGATCCCGTCTCCAGTTATTATTTATTAATTGATAAATTAAACACTTTATTGGAGTGCTGGTTCGATGCTCTCATACCTGTAGATATCAAAGGCTCTGGTAGGTTCGTATGATGTGTTAAAAGACTCTGGTGGCATGTATGGTAGCGTCCCTCCTACTGGTCCACTGTCCTTGGAAACCTGCGTGACGCTGCAGGAAATCCGGGCAAGGCCAAAATCTGTAAGCTGCAGAGAGAATTAGCAAAGAGAGGAAGGAGACAGAAGAGGTTCTTCATTTGAACGGGTGTGCAGAGGACAGACATGAAACCAGCTATGAACATGAAGGAGTCTTAATGAATATTCATGACTGTTGTAATTAAGCTTTAATGTGTAACAGTTTGGTATTAATGAACGTCGTTAATTAAGACCATCAGCTCCACACAACTCTCTCTGTGGGTTGGTTTGGGCTTCATGAGACTGTTGGGGTTAGACAAAGACCTTGACAAACAGGTAGTGGGGGTAAACTGGGAACGTCTGAGAAGGCCCCTGTTTGAGAGATCTTTAAGTCACACCTCCGGCCGACCTTTCTGGCTTCCCTGAAGGTCGAGGGCATTGAACCTAAGTGGGCAATGTTCAAAGCTTCCATTGCTGAAGCTGCAGCGGAGAGCTTTGGTCTCAAGGTCTTAGGATTCTGAGATTGAAGAGAAACAATGCTGATTTGGTCTACATGTGCTTTGTGGATTTGGAGAAGAGGTTTGACCAGATCTCCCGGGAGATACTGTTGGAGGTGCTGCAGGAGTAAAGGGTGGAGGCTATCCAATCCACGTATGTACATGCAGAGCTTGTGCTGGTTCATGGGTTGCTCCTTTTCACCAATCCTGTTTGTGATATTCAAGGATATCAAGATGTAGTTGTGGGGGGGAGGGGTTGCAGTTAGGTGAACAGGAGATTGCTGTTTTATGCAGATAATGTGTCCTGATGACAACATCAGTCTGTGACCTCCAGCACTCACTGGATCTAGACCAATGGAGCTAGGTTCATGTGTAGAGACCCTGGTGATGCTGAGTCCATGTGTAGATGTGCTCCATTTAACCTCCAGACTAAATGGAGCCTGAAAACTGTGCAAACTATTGTAAAAGTATAAAGTAAACATGAGGCCTGGCCTCCCCTCAAAGCCTGGGACTCACCTTGGCATTGAGAGAGTCGTCCAGCAGCACGTTTTGGGGCTTCAGGTCCTGGTGGAGCACGGGTCGGGGCAGAGTGTGGAGGAAGTTTATACCCAGAGCCACTTGGTGAGCCAGTCTGAAGACCAGCGGCCAGGGTGGAGTTCCCTCCAATGCTTCCTGTAAGATGGTTTCAGATCCACAAAGTGGATAATAGTGGAGATAGTGGAGACAGTAAGCTACACCTACACCTTCACCACCATTCAAAGGTTTGGAATATGATGTTATATTTATGTTTTTCTTCTTTTCTTTAGTAATGAGTATATTATATTTATTTATTCTATACTTTTGTATTGTTAATGCAAGACTTTTACTTGTAGCATGAGTATTTTTTACAGAGTATTCCTACTCTAAAAGATATAAGTAGTTGTTCCAGCCCTGGTCACCTGTAGGGAGGCCAATGATCCTCTCTTCATGAGATCCATGACCACACCGAGCCGTCTTGACCCACCAGAGGGCGTCTGACCCTTGAAGATCCCTCGGACGGCCATGACATACTGGTTGGGGGCTTGACTCATCATCTTGATCTCATGCAGCAAAGACTTCTCGCTCCTGTGTGTGTTTCTTTGCATTATGAGTAATTCTCACAACTTTATGTAGTTATTAACAGGAGATTCTTTGTAAGCACTTACCCCTCGCCCTGAAGAAGCAGTTTAATGGCCACGTCACAGCCCCACTGATGATGCCTGGCTTTGTAGATTTGTCCAAAACTCCCAGCACCAATCCCCTCCCAGTCCCTGAGGCTGGAGTCTTCAACATACTGTTCCATAGTTCACTGGAGGAACAAATTATTGGTGTTATCAACCCGAGTCCTGGTTAGACTAGGGATCCTAGGATGTCCGATGCCTTGCACATGTACTTACTTGTAGTCATAAAATGACTCCGATACTACCACAACCGATACCACCTCATAGCAACGTGACAATAACTTCTCTACCAAGCAGGTATAAGTGATGGAGGAGGAGCAATGCCAGCTGTTTGGAGATTCTTGGCTGTAACAAAATAACTAGGCTCTTGCACTTGACAACCAGCCATTGTCAGTTGTTAAAGGGCCTATATTCTGCTCATTTTCAGGGTCATAATTGTATTTTGAGGTTATTCCAGAACAGGTTTACATGGTTTCATTTTCAATAAACACCGTATTTTTGTAGTATTGCACATTGCTGCTGTTTTCACCCTGTGTGTTTAGGTCTCTGTTTTATCTCCAGAGTGAGACATCTCACTAGTTTTATCTCCAGAGTGAGACATCTCACTAGTTTTATCTCCAGAGTGAGACATCTCACTATTTTTATCTCCAGAGTGAGACATCTCACTAGTCTTATCTCCAGAGTGAGACATCTCCCTTCTATCCTATCTTTGTTGGGAGCTGCACATGCTCAGTAGCTCGGTAAGATCCATCAGCTGATAACTCTTTCTCCAGCTTTGGTCAGTCCAAGGCAGGATCAGCTGGGAGACTTCTTCTAGACCAGGGACACAACAGGGACAGGAAGTAGAACAGGGACAGGAAGTAGTTCTTTTGGAGAATATGGTCGACTAGTGGCAGTTGGAGTCGTGTTTTGATATTGAGAATGAGCTAGCATGCTACGGTTAGCCACCTCGTCTCTAGTGACGTAGAAAGCCGTGCAGATGTTGGACAGCTCACCCAGAGACGGAAGACAGAGGACATTCAGAAAACCGGATGTCACTCTAAACAAGATAGATAGATAGATGGATGGATGGATGGATGGATGGATGGATAGATAGATAGATAGATAGATAGATAGATAGATAGATAGATAGATACATAGATAGATAGATGGATTAGATGGATTAGATACATAGATACATATATAGATAGAGATGAGGGGTATCCGGGGGGGTCTTCTGCTGTTGTAGACCATCTGCCTCAAGGTTGTGCGTGTTGTGGCTTTGCTGCACCTCGGTTGTAACGAGTGGTTATTTCAGTCGAAGTTGCTCTTCTATCAGCTTGAATCAGTCGACCCATTCTCCTCTGACCTCTAGCATCAACAAGGCATTTCCCCCCCCCAGGACTGCTGCATGCTGGATGTTTTTCCCTTTCACGCCATTCTTTGTAAACCCTAGAGATGGTTGTGGATGTAAATCCCAGTAACTGAGCAGATTGTGAAATACTCAGACTGGCCCGTCTGGCACCAACAACCATGCTACGCTCCGGATTGCTTAAATCACCTTTCTTTCCTATTCTGAGATTTAGTTTTGAGTTCAGGAGATGGTCTGGACCAGGTCTGGACCAGGACCATACCCCTAAATGCATTGAAGCAACTTCCATGTGATTGGTTGATTAGATAATTCCATTAATGAGAAATTGAACAGGTGTTCCTAATAATCCTTTAGATGAGTATCGATGTTACAGTAATCACCACATCTGGTGAAGCCCATTCATAATGCGTTTCATGTCCCCAAACTGAAAACCTTTCTTTAGTTCCAGATATGAACATTGAGAACCTTTAACAAATGAGAGTCTGTAGGATTCAGCAAAGCCAAAGGTGTGTCAGAGGTTTAAGATGGTGGTTTTGAACGCACCCACTCCAGTTTCACCGATGCTGCAGACCAGTTTTGACATGCTCTACATTTTTCCCTGACCAGGAAGTTGAGCTCAGATTGAACATGAGAGCCTCGGGCAGTAATACATGCTAACCTGGTTCAGATCACGTCATTTAACACAGAGTTGGGAAGTAACGAAGTACAAATACTTCGTTACTGTACTCAAGTAGATTTTTCAGATATTTTTACTTTACTATTTATTTTTTTGGCGACTTTTTACTTTACTCCTTACATTTTAACATGAATATCGATACTTTCTACTCCTTACATTTTACAAAATTGGCTCGTTACTTTAGTTTTGTACTGAAGCTCGTCTATCAGGTGTGATTGTGAGTGCATGTCGGAGAATCAGAATCAGCTTTAAATCCAGTCCTAATCTAGTCCTCACTAAGTTTAATAAAGTTTAATACCAAATTGAATCTAATTGGAGGGGAACATACACAGACCTCTCACAGAATCACACTTGGATTCATATCTTGGTACTCGGTCAGAACCTGGAGTCTCTGTCACAATAAATAATATGTTTTATATATGTTTTATATACTGTATGTTTTATACATGTTTTAGGCCTATTGGCGGACATGCATTTAACATGTAGCCAATGGCATATAAATAATAAATAATAAAGAATAAATAATAATGAATGAAGAGACTTTCTCCATGTCCACTGTAGTCCCTCAGCGTCTCTCTAGTAACATCGGTCTGGTCTAGAAAGCTTTGTTATTCTAAAGCTACTTTTACTTTATACTTTAAGTAAATATCCAAGCCTGTACTTTGTTACTTTTACTTGAGTAAAGAAGTTAAATTAGTACTTCTACTTTTACCAGAGTATTTTTTAACACAATTATCTGTACTTATACTTGAGTACGGGCAGCGAGTACTTATGTCTTCTCTGGATTTAACTCAGAGACAAATTCTACAGAATATTTCCAAAAGGTATTTATGAATCATCTCATCAGCATGAAGAAACCTTCCAACTGTCCAGTTAAACAGAGACACATCCCAATGTGATCACCGTGATCTGATTATCAGACATTTACACATTCCTCTGCTAGGATTCTCACCTGCTGAACTCTTCAGGTCCATTAAAGACTCTTTCCACCTTTGTGTGTGGAGGAAACACTGGCAGAGACCAAGCTGCTCTTCTCTCGTCTTCCTCTTCAGTCCGGGTGTCTGAGTGTCTGATCAGAAGACAACGACACACCCTCATGACTTCAGTCCACGTCAAGAAAAAAATATCAGTTACATAAAAACCTGTTCAACAGGAGGTAGATGTCAGCTTATAAGAAATTAAATTCCTAATCTCTGCTTTTCTAACTCAAACATTAGGTATAATTTCCTATAAATAAAATAAATAAATAAAATTATTGACCATAAATTCCAAAAATAACTGTAAAACTAAAGTTATTAAGTTAGTGTTACGTAGTGTTGAAAACGTCGAAAAAAGTGACAAAAGTGTTAAAAAAAGAGACACAAAACGAAAAAACAAATTAAAAAACATCGATAAAAGTGTTGATTTTTTATTTTTACCGGAAGACAACACTTATTTAATTATTCGCTCTGTACTGTGAATTTTATTATTATAGTCTGGTCTTCAACCTGTTTTTGATTAATTGTTTTTTTTAACTTTTATTTACTGTTCTTAATTTGGTATTATGTACAATATTTGATATATTTTTAATAATAATGTTTTTGATGTTTTATGTAAAGCTCTTTGAACTGCACTGCTGCTGATTATTAATAATAATATTTCCTCTTGAGATTCCAAGGAAGAGATTTCATTTATTATTATATCAGAGCTTTAGACACACACACACACACACACACACACACACACACACACACACACAACACACACACACACACACACACACACACAATCTGCACGACACTTCCAAAGAAACTTGTTAAATAACACACCCACACCCACATACACACACACACACATATACACACACACACACACACACACACAATCTGCACGACACTTCCAAAGAAACTTGTTAAATAACACACCCACACACACACACATATACACACACACACATACACAAACACACACCCACACACACACACACACATATACACACACACACACACAATCTGCATGACACTTCCAAAGAAACTTGTTAAATAACACACCCACACACATACACACAGACAAACACACACACACACACACACACACACGCACACACACATCCGGTACAGGCCAGACCGATAGACCACCAGACTGAAACCTGAGGCCTGCAGGCTCCAGTACAGGCCAGACTCTACAGGCCTGTCCCTCACAAGCTATATTGTTTTTTAATTAAAATTAATTTGTAGTTATCATAACCAACAAGTTAACAACGTTTATTTTTTCAGTTCAGTTGATCTTTGAGATTATTTTTCTTTTTGAATCAACCATGTGATAAATTACACAAAACACCACATCCGGTCGAGACTTTCAAAATAAAACATCACAAAGAGAAAAGGATGCATTTAATTAAGATTATTTAAATTTTTTCTTCTTGAATCAACCTTTTGATGAATTGCACAGAATGCTTCACATTGCATCCGGCTGAGACTTTCAAAATAAAACACGACAAAGAATCCCAACAAAAACTTCACTTAAACAGCGTTCGCACGTGGCTGTTGTTCTTCTTCAGGTGTTCCAGGCTCAGGTGGGAGTTTGGAGAGGATGTGGTCCTTCACCAGCCTCTTGAAGCACTAGCACTTCATGATGCGATATATATATATATATATATATATATATATATACATATAGAGAGAGAGAGAGGAGGAGAGAGAGAGAGAGAGAGAGAGAGAGAGAGACAGAGAGAGAGAGAGAGTTTCTCTCAGGAACGTTTCCCCCTGTCTCTTTTTTTGCATTTTATATTTTTATATTTGTGTTGACACTCTCGTTGAGACTAGGTCCTGGACTGTGTATAATGACAGTAAAGGCTTTCTACTCTCTGTCACAGCCAAATAGACGTTGCCATGGCGACCTCTGGTGGCGGGAAATTTCACATCAACAAATAATCAACATAAAACCAAATGACTCTCACAATCAGATTTATTTTTTAATTTTTTTAATCTGGGATTTTATTTTTAGTCCATATCACCCAGCCCTATACAGTAGGCTATATGCCAACAATATGCTCAAAAATAAAATGAAAATAAAATGAAAATAAAAACAGTTGCTCAAAGCGAGCCAATCCCCTTTTCCATGTTGATATAAGCATTAAAATGAGAAGAAATAATGGGACAAAAAGAAATCAAGGGACATTTAGAATAGATAAAAATGTGACATTGTGATTAAATGTTAATTTTTTGACAGCACTAGTTATTTATATTTATTATTTTTAAACCTAGATGGAAATAAATCCCTAACAGCTGAAGCTGCTCCAATAAAATGAGATTAAAGTGAAAATCAAAGTCAACACAGTTCATACAGAACTAGTTTTCATCCCAGAGGAGATCATTTCAACAAAGAAGAAGATTTCTGACATTAAAGACACAATCAGAGACAAATGTGAACCCTGTCCTCCATCAACATTTAAACCACAGGACAGGAAGTTGTCTCTTCCTGAGAGGACACAGAGACACTGAGGAAGCAGGCCAGACCGTAAACCCAGGATAGAGAGGCTGAGTGAATGTGGTGTTGAAGGTGTGGAGGTGGATCAGTGAGTCAGAGGAGACTGTGTAGAAGGACAGAGAGCCAGCAGGACAGTCCACATACACTGCTACTCTGTTAGAGACAGAGGAGGACGTGAGGGCTGTTACTCTGTCATTGTGACAGACAGAGTAACGATCATCAGAGCAGATCAGACTCCAGGACTGATCATTTCTTCCAAACACACAGACTCTACCGTCTCCTTTCCTTCTGATTCCTCTGTAATTCACTGATATCTCAACCCCTCCTCTCCTCTCTACCTCCCAGTAACAGCGACCAGTCAGACCATCTCTACACAGCAGCTGAGGCCAGTACTCAAACCTCTCTGGATGATCAGGATATGGCTGATCCTCCTCCACATGTGTCACCTTCCTGTTGTTGTCAGACAGTTCGAGGTTACTGTGGGCTGTGTTTGAGTCAAGTTCCAGTTCACAGACATCTGATGGAGAGAACAAGACACAATACAGCTGCAGGTTATAACGTCATTAGTTAAACTCATTATTATACTGTTAATGAAAACACTTACATCTCATCAGATCACTCCTCTGCGCCCTGGAAGAAGAAACACAGAATGAATTTTCTATCCAACAGGAGTCCTAACTGCTGTTAGACATGATGCAGAGTCCTCAGGTTGTAGTAGTAGTAGAGAAGAAGTCCAGTTAGAGGTAAAGAAGAGCAGGCTGCCTGGCAACAGCAGTAAACCCATTCATTAACATGACATTTATACTTCTACTCTAATCATTAACGTGTCTGGGGTTTATCTATATATACCTAATCTATAATAATGATTAGGTAATATAATACCTAATCTATAATAATGATTAGGTAATATAATACCTAATCTATAATAATGATTAAATAATATAAAACCAAATCTATAACTAGAAAATGCATTTCCTGCAGAAAATGCGTGGGAATGCTAAATAGATGAATTGTTAAAGCTAACCTCGTTGAATAGCTTAAATCAGCGAAATTTGTAAGAATAGTTGAAAAGTAGGAATGGTTAAAAAGTTGAATAACACCACTAATGTAAAAAAGTCGGAAAAATTAAAAAAAAAAATTAAATGCTAAAGCTAAACTGGATAAATAGCTTAAATCAGTAAGAAGATGTTGAAGTAGTAAGAATAGTTGAAAAATGCTGAATAGCTGCAGCTAACCTGCTTGAATAGCATAGATCAGGAAGAAGAAGCTTAAGTAGTTAAAATAGTTGAAAAAAAGGAATGTCTTTAATTAAGTTGAACAACACCACTAATGTAAAAAAGATGTGAAAAAATATATTTTTAATTAAATCCTAAAGCTAAACTGGATAAACAGCTTAAATCAGTAAGAAGATGTGGAATTAGGGAGAATAGTTGAAAAATGCTGAACAGCTGAATTGCTATAAATTAGTAAATGTTGTAAGAATAGTTAAAAAAAAGTAGAAGTGGTTTTAATTACGTTGTATAACACCACTAATGTAAAAAGGTTGAAAAACAAAGAGCATGTGTCATAACCACCGCACCACCACTAAAGCTGTTTAGTGTGCTGTACATTGTAATATAGAATGAGACAGAGATAGAGACAGACAGACATACAGAGTATTGCAGTGTCTGGGAGACGGTTGTCATGGCTACATATGATCAGTGGCCATGTTTGTAAACACAGCTAGGAAGCCTTTCATCTCTGTGATGTCATCTCTTTGATCTGTAATCAGTTAACAATGCAGCTGTCACCTGCTTTCACCCGCTATTCAGACACTGAACAAGCTCTCAAACAAATAGTCACACCGTCGATGAAATAACCTCCTTGTGAGCACCAGAAGGCCTTTTTGAACGTATTGATAGAAAATGTATGTGGATACAATTAAAAATGTGGGCATATCTGCGATTTAAAAAAGGTCTGTGTTCTGCTCAAAAATGTGGACGATGTTTAACATGGCAGTGAATGGAGGAAGATTTGGAACTGTTGTCATTTGAAAGCTTGCTGAGCAAAAAATATAATTCATATCGCATTAATGAGCACATGTGCTGAAACTAGACTAGATGTATGAACAGTCCATGACAAATTAGAATTGTTGGCGTGGGAGCAAAAGAAAAGGTGGTTCATGGGGAAAATACTTTTAAGTTGACCTGATGATGGCGCTAGACAGAAAGTCAGAATTACTACAATTCATCACATGGAGAACATTAATGTCTGAACCACATTTCATTACAATTCATCCAATAGATGATCAGATGTTGAACCTGCTGGTGATGCCAGAGGAACACTCAGAGGATGGATGGATCCTCTGGAGAATAAATGTCAGAACGAGATATGATCTTAACACATCTAGTAGTAGTTGAGGTATTTGAGACTGGAACAAAGCGGTGGACCGATATAACTATCTCTAGAGCCATGCTGCTAACAGGACTACAATATGAGTGATAGTTTTATGATTCCATTCAAAATTTCTGTGTTTCCTAACTCAGGCCTATTCTCTCCTCTGAACAGAAATAAGAAGTTCTTCAGCTGAAGGACAAGAATTAGAGGCCCCTGCAGAGTTTGAGCTCTTGTTGTATGTCCATACCTGACAGGGTCCACAGCAGGCAGAGTCCCTTCTCCCAGGGTCTGTTGGATCCCCTCCACTAGAAGATGAAGAAGTCATCTGTAAAGTTATCTGTAACGTTTCTCGAGATAACTCTTGGTATGAATTGATACTATAAATTAAAAGGAATTGAATCAAAGGTCTGTAATTCAGGTCCATTAAAGACTCTTTCCACCTTCGTGTGTCGAGGAAACACTGGCAGAGACCAAGCTGCTCTTCTCTCGTCTTCCTCTTCAGTCCGGGTGTCTGAGTGTCTGATCAGAGGACAACGAGACACCCTTATAACTTCAGTCCAAGTCAAGAAAAAAAAATTTGTTTTCAAAACAGACAAACGGCATTTAAGGCAGCTCTGTAACAATGTGTGTCTGCACGTGTGTCTGTGTGTACGTGTGGCTGTGTGTGTGTGTGTGTGAGTGCGTGTGTGATTTCGGACCCAAGCCCCTAATTGAAATATTTAGTAACAACAGTGACGTGTAACCTGAGAGTCACATAGGAAATTAAAGCTGGGTGGAGACTCTTGAAGTTTTCTGGCAACTTGTGACCAAAATCCTTCCAGTCCAGTCTGATGGAGACACAACGACATTACTCAGGATCACAACCGGAGATACACTTTCTCACATGTACTTGTACTTCACTTGAGTATTTACAATTTATGTGTTAAGGTTCAACAGCAGCTACACTTCCTGAGGGTCCTCAGGAAACACCTGGACTCCAACCTGCTGCTGACTTTCTACTCAGGCCCTCCAGAAAAACCTGGTCATGCGATCCCATAATCAGCCAAAGTCCATATAATTATGGGGTGGGGCATTTCTTCAAATACGCTGCACTCTTGCCGCAACATGCCGCTAACCCTAACCCCCTAACCCTAACCCTAACCCCCTAACCCTAACCCTAACCCCCTAACCCCCAACCCTAACCCCCTAACCCCAACCCTAACCCTAACCCCCTAACCCTAACCCCTAACCCCCAACCCTAACCCCCTAACCCCAACCCTAACCCTAACCCCCTAACCCCCAAACACCCTGTACTGCTACTACTATTACAACTAGCTACGCCCTGCACTGCTACTACTATTACTACTAGCTACACCCTGCACTACTACTACTCACACATTTACAGAAATGTTCATTAATGTCTGTTGTCTTTACATTTAAAAAAATCCATATAAACCCCTTATTGGTTGTTGACCAATAAGGGGTTAAGAGGTTTTGATGTAACTCTTATTTTTAGACTTGGACTGAAGTCATGAGGGTGTGTCGTTGTCCTCTGATCAGACACTAAGACACCCGGACTGAAGAGGAAGACGAGAGAAGAGCAGCTTGGTCTCTGCCAGTGTTTCCTCCACACACGAAGGTGGAAAGAGTCTTTAATGGACCTGAAGAGTTCAGCAGGTGAGAATCCTAGCAGAGGAATGTGTAAATGTCTGATAATCAGATCACGGTGATCACATTGGGATGTGTCTCTGTTTAACTGGACAGTTGGAAGGTTTCTTCATGCTGATGAGATGATTCATAAATACTATTTTGAAATAATCTGTAGAATTTGTTATTTTTGTAAGAATTTGTGTTAAATGACGTGATCTGAACCAGGTTAGCATGTATTACTGCCAGAGGCTCTCATGCGCAATCTGAGCTCAACCTCACTCATCGGGGGAAAATGTAGAGCATGTCAACCCTGACCCACTTCTGAGTACATGTCCATGGCAACTTACTGCTTGTAACTACTTTCTTAATGAAATCTTTCTCAAAATATTGAATGATGTTTAGAAAGAATGAAGAACGTAAAGTCCAATGACGTCATTCACGTGCATGTTAAGTACCCATGTGGATTTAAAGACCCAGCAGGGACGATGGTTTGACACAAGCAGCAATTCACAAGATTTTGTCCAAATTTAACCCTTGTATGGTAGTCGGGTCAAATTGACCCATTTCAAATTTTTACAAGAAAAAATGGTACAGTATACTTTTGTTTTTTTCTACCAGAAAATCAAAAGCCTCACCCATGGCCGCGGGAACTAGGGGTGCAAAGGGTGCTGCAGCACCCCCTAGCAAAAGAACAAACCATAATTAAAAAAACAAAACGAAAACATTTATTTTTAATAAATTGATTATTAACATAAACCTAATTACTTTAATTAGAAATTAAATGTAATACATTTAGAAATTTGGTAAGTAAAAGATAAACACATTATTTGATTAGAATGAATCTGCTGATTTTTCCAAGAGCGGCGCGCTTGTCTTCATCTTGACGGTATGGGTAAGAAAGAAATTTATGAAGTTGAATAGCAATAACGATCTATTATTTTATTTTCTGGTGTTTCTGGGTCAGTAGTCTAGGTATAGCAGGCTAATTATTGTCTTGGATATGCTATTTATAATGAATTGAAACTCTATACAGCTCAATAAATTGTGATGGATGCAGTTAGGTGTTTGCTGGCTGACTTTGGCTGAAAACTTAACTCTGTAAATTTATCAACACCCCCAATTCCAAATATGTTCCCGCGGCTCTGGCCTTACCTTATTTCCTGTGATAAACATGTATTCCTGACTCAATTCAGAAAATTATTCTGGATATCCTCTTCGGGAACCATCACCTTCTCGTGGTGTTTTGTGTGTCCCTATGAACCTGAGGGCTGTGTTGTCTGGAGACGTGTGCTCCTGGTAGGGTCTCCCACGGCAAAGTGGTCTCAGGTGAGGGGCCAGACAAAGAATGGTTAAAAAAAAACTTATGAACAAGCGAGGTAAAGAGGGAGTGACCCTGCATGGAGAAAGCCCAGGGCCCCCGTCTGGAGCCAGGCCCAGACGGAGAGCTCGTCATTGACCCCCTGGTGGCCGGGTTTGCCACGGAATTCGGCCGGGCAGAGCCCGAAGAAGCTCTGTAGCACCCTTATCTACATCCCATGGGCCCACCTCCTGTGGGAGGAACCGCGGGGGTCGGGTGCGTTGCTACATGGTTGTCTTGGTAGACACGCCCCTTCAACATTGTGTGGAAGTCTGGGACAGTGCCTAAGGAGTGGCAGACCGGGGTGGTGGTTCCCCTCTTCAAAAAGGGGGACCAGAGGGTGTGTGTGAATTACAGGGGTATCACACTTCTCAGCCTCCCTGGTAAAGTCTACTCCAAGGTGCTGGAAAGGAGGGTTTGGCCGATTGTCGAACCTCGGATTGAAGAGGAACAATGTGGATTCCGTCCTGGCCGTGGAACAACGGATCAGACCTTCACTCTTGCAAGGATCCTGGAGGGAGCCTGGGAGTATGCCCAACCAATCTACATGTATTTTGTGGATCTGGAGAAGCCGTATGAGCGGGTCCCCCCGGGAGATACTGTGGGAGGTGCTGCGGGAGTATGGGGTGAGGGGGTCCCTTCTTAAGGCTATACAATCTCGACCAAAGCGAGAGCTGTGTCCGGGTTCTCGGCAGTAAGTCGGACTCGCTCCAGGTGAGGGTTGGCCTCCGCCAGGGCTGCGCTTTGTCACCAATCTTGTTTGGAATATTTATTGACAGGATATCAAGGCGAAGTAGGGGTGGGGAGGTGTTGCAGTTCGGTGGGCTCAGGATCTCATCGCTGCTTTTTGCAGATGATGTGGTCCTGATGGCATCATCGGTCTGTGACCTTCAGCACTCACTGGATCGGTTGGCAGCCGAGTGTGAAGCGGCTGGGATGAGGATCAGCACCTCTAAATCTGAGGCCATGGTCCTCAGCAGGAAACCGATGGAGTGCCATCTTCAGGTAGGGAATTAGTCCTTACCCCAAGTGAAGGAGTTTAAATACCTTGGGGTCTTGTTGATGAGTGCGGGGACCATGGAGCAGGAGATTGGTCGGAGAATCGGAGCAGCAGGTGTGCTTTTACATTCAGTTTATTGCACCGTTGTGACAAAAAGGGAGCTGAGCCAGAAGGCAAAGCTCTCGATCTACCGGTCAGTGTTTGTTCCTACCCTTACCTATGGTCATGAAGGCTGGGTCATGGCCGAAAGAACAAGATCCAGGGTACAAGCGGCCGAAAGGGGTTTCCTCAGGAGGGGGGCTGGTGTCTCCCTTAGAGATAGGGTGAGAAGCACAGTCATCCGAGAGGAGCTCGGAGTAGAGCCGCTGCTCCTTCGCGTTGAAAGGAGCCAGTTGAGGTGGTTCGGCCATCTGGTAAGGATGCCTCCTGGGGGCCTCCCTAGGGAGGTGGTCCAGGCACGTCCAGCTGGGAAGAGACCTCGGGGAAGACCCAGGACTAGGTGGAGAGATTATATCTCCAACCTGGCCTAGGAACATCTCGGGATCCCCCAGTCGGAGCTGGTTGATGTGGCTTGGGGAAGGGAAGTTTGGGGTCCCCTGATTGAGCTGCTGTCCCCACGACCCGATACCGGATAAGCGGATGAAGATGGATGGATGGATATTCTGGACATGACCATTAATGTTTTTTCCATAGTGGATTTTTAACATGAATTATAACTCTTTGTCGAACGAACCACACTTCCATTTTTAATTGTCTTCTAGTAGAGACTGAATGCATTCCCTAAACTTGTTTTGTCAATTGTTTCTCTTAGAGATAAAGACAATATTGGTACTAGATATGAAATAATATTTTGTTTCAGAATTGTTTTTAAAACCCCAAATAAGTCCTGGGTCAATTTCATCCGAGGGATACGAGAGGGTCCCAAAAGTGAACAAGGGTTAAAGACTTGTGTCTAACTATAATAGTTACGAGACACCGAGAGCTTTTGTCACACCTGTTTTTGAATGAGATGTACAGAGTAGTGCTAGAAACTGCACCCTGCAGACAGAACAGATTGAAATACAGTTCAGATCATGTTCATGCCCATGGGGAGGTTCTAGGATCCAGACCTTTTAGGATCAGACCTTCAGACCAGACCCTATGACAATGTGAAAACAGGATCGCAGCAATGTGCAGTACAACAACAATATGGTGTTTTTAAAATGAAACCATACAATATGAACCTGAATGAATATGGGCACTTATACCTGCTTGACAGAAGATATTGTCACGTTGCTATGAGGTGGTATTGTGTGTAGTATCGGAGTCATTTTATGACTACAAGTAAGTACATGTGCAAGGCATCGGACATCCTAGGATCCCTAGTCTAAACTGGACCTGGTGATAAACCACCCAATAATTTGTTCTCCAGCCTCAAGGACTGGGAGGAGATCTGGGGGTTTTGGACAAATCTACAAAGCCAGGCATCGTCAGTGGGGCTGTGACGTGGTTAAAAACTGCTTCAGTGGGGTAAGGGGTAAATAGCTTCCCGTTTAATAACTACATAAAGTTGTGAGAATTACTCATAATGCAAACAAACACACACACACACACACACACACACACACACACACACACACACACACACACACACACACACACACACACACACACACACACACACACAGGACCGAGGAGTCTTTGCTGCGTGATGCGTCAAGCCAAGCAGCCTGTATGTCATGGCCGTCCGAGGGATCTTCAAAGGTCAGACGCCCTCTGGTGGGTCAAGACAGCTCGGTGTGGTCATGGATCTCATGGAGACAGGATCATTGGCCTCCTACAGGTGACCAGGGCTGGAACAACTACTTTGTCTTTTAGAGTAGGAATACTCTATGTAAAAAATACTTATGCTACAAGTAAAAGTCTTGCATTAACATTACAAAAGTATAGAATAAATAAATATGTAATATACTTCTCTGAGTTATCCCATTTATGTTAAAATCTCATTATTAAAGATAAGAAGAAAAACATAAATATAACATCATATTTATTCCAAACCTTTGAATGGTGGTGTAGGTGTGGGTGTAGCTGACTGTCTCCACTATCTCCACTTTTATCCACTTTGTGGATCTGAAAACATCTCACAGGAAGCATTGAGGGGAACTCCACCCTGGCCGCTGGTCTTCAGACTGGCTCACCAAGTGGCTCTGGGTATAAACTTCCTCCACACTCTGCCCCGACCCGTACTCCACCAGGACCTGAAGCCCCAAAACGTGCTGCTGGACGACGCTCTCAATGCCAAGGTGAGTCCCAGGCTTTGAGGGGAGGCCAGGCCTCGTGTTTACTTTATACTTTTACAATAGTTTGCACAGTTTTCAGGCTCCATTTAGTCTGGAGATTAAATGGAGCCTGAAAAACATATTGGGAACCTAAAAGATACAGACATGGGTTTCCCTTACATGTTGCAGCTTGATAATATGCAGTAGTAAATATTGGCGATGGAAACACTTTTAAGATGGACCGTATTCTCGTTTTTGGGTCAAATGGCCTTTTTAATGGGAGAGCTAGGGGCGCTACTATGATAACAACAACATGAGACGTTGCTCCAAGTATCACCAGGGTCTCTACACATGGACTCAGCATCACCAGGGTCTCTACACATGGACTCAGCATCACCAGGGTCTCTACACATGAACTCAGCATCACCAGGGTCTCTACACATGGACTCAGCATCGCCAGGGTCTCTACACATGAACTCAGCATCGCCAGGGTCTCTACACATGAACTCAGCATCACCAGGGTCTCTACACATGGACTCAGCATCGCCAGGGTCTCTACACATGGACTCAGCATCGCCAGGGTCTCTACACATGGACTCAGCATCGCCAGGGTCTCTACACATGAACTCAGCATCACCAGGGTCTCTACACATGGACTCAGCATCACCAGGGTCTCTACACATGGACTCAGCATCACAGGGTCTCTACACATGGACTCAGCATCACCAGGGTCTTTACACATGAACTCCAGCATTGTGAACATTGTTTGTGTACACAGTTTGCTAAAAAATAATTTTTTACAACTCACTGTAGCTGTTGGCATTTCCATCTCACCAGTCAAAAATAGTCACAAACCAGTCACCAGGTATGGCAAAGTCCACTTCTGCAGGGACACATACTGTTGTCCTGGAGGGGTAAAAAAAACAGGACTTTCACCAAGAAGACTGGGGTTCATGTTCTGTTTTTGTCCTGCATATCACTGAAACATTCTTTTTTTTTTTCAATGTAAGGCCAAATCAGTCCCGACTGAAAGCGTCCAAAAGCCCTGATGCTAAAGAAGATTATTTGTGTTGACAACCGCCACATGAACAAACCAAGTGTCCCTAATTGATGCACTGGGAGTGTGAATCTTGTGTGCTCGACATAGTTCCAGGGGCGCAGATCCACTGAGTGCTGGAGGTCACAGACCGATGTCATCAAGAGCATATTTTCTGCAAAAACGGCGCTCTCCAGCTCACCTAACTGCAACCCCTCCCCACCCCGACTACATCTTGATATCCTTCCTTGAATATGGCAAATGGGATTGATGAAAAGGAGCAAGCCTGTTGATGGCCGACCCTCACCTGGAACGAGTCGACTTACTACTGAGCCGCTCAGACACAGCACACGCTTTGGATATACATGGATTGGATAGCCCCCACCCTATACTCCTGCAGTACCTCCCAAAGTATCTCCTGAGAGACCAGGTCATAGGTCTTCTCCAAATCCACAAAACACATGTAGACCGAATTGGCAAACTACCAGCATCCTTGCAAGAATAAAAATCTGGTCCATTGTTCCACCACCAGGACAGAATCTGCATTGTTTCTCTTCAATCTGAGAATCCTAAGACCTTGAGACCAAAGCTCCCCGCTGCAGCTTCAGCAATGGAAGCTTTGAACATTGCCCACTTAGGTTCAATGCCCTCGACCTTCAGGGAAGCCAGAAAGGTCCGCCGGAGGTGTGACTTAAAGATCTCTCAAACAGGGGCCTTCTCAGACGTTCCCAGTTTACCCCCACTACCTGTTTGTCAAGATCTTTGTCTAACCCCAACAGTCTCATGAAGACCAATGTGGAAACCAACCCACAGAGAGAGTTGTGTGGAGCTGATGGTCTTAATTAGCTTTCTAGTAATCATTTGGCAATGGCTTGAATATAATGGACGTTCATTAATATCAAAATGTTAAACATTAAAGCTTAATTACAAGAGTCATGAACATTCATTAAGACTCCTTCATGTTCAGAGCTGGTTTCATGTCTGTCTTCTGCACACCCGTTCAAATGAAGAACCTCTTCTGTCTCCTTCCTCTCTTTGCTAATTCTCTCTGCAGCTTACAGATTTTGGCCTTGCCCGGATTTCCTGCAGCGTCACGCAGGTTTCCAAGGACAGTGGACCAGTAGGAGGGACGCTATCATACATGCCACCAGAGGCTTTTACAGTATCGTACAAACCTAAAAGAACCTTTGATATCTACAGGTATGAGAGCATCAACCAGCACTCAAATAAAACTGTTTTATTATCATATAATAAATAATAACTGGAGATGGGATCACTCCAGCTGCCATGCTAACACATGTTCAGTATTGACAGGAAGTCAAAATATCAGTCGCTTAGTCCTTTAACAGGAGAGGAACTGTTTTCAGGTGGAGGGATACTAATAGGACTTCATGCACAGATTTCCTATATGACATTAAATATCTCGTTCTCACATGAGCATTAATTATCAGATGACAACAATCCAGCCAGCGACCAACCAGGGTGTGATTGTTATGATATGGATAATAATCCTGACATGAAACTCTCTCTGTCTTTCAGTTACGGGATCCTCCTTTGGTCCATTGCCACAGGGAAACAACCATATGAGCGTAAGTGACTGTTTTTTTCTTTGTTTTTAGATTTTTCCTGATTTTGCGAGAGCTTCATTTAAACATTGCAACGATAATTGCAATGTCTTTTATAATTGGTATACTTGGTATAAAAATACTTTTGGGGAGAATGAAACTACTCTGGGCTGAGTTTTCCTAGTAACCAAAAGGCTCGGGATGCTGCAAATGTTGATATAATGTGAAAATGGCCGATATCAAGATCAAAAAACAATTTATGAATTTGTCAAATTGGTCGAGCTTTGGACGGCTGGATGGCGGCTTGGGCTCTGGAATCCAATCCAATCCAAGTATTATCTAACCTAATCTACATGTGGTGCAGGAACGGCACCACAGTGATGTCTGCCTTACAGCAGACGTCACTGTGGTGCTGCCAGTAATATATGAAATGAATAATTGCAGCGCTTTAAATTTCATATATGTCCAAACAGATCTTTAGGAAAGCATGCCATGTGCTATTGTTACTCAATGCTAGGCCTTATCTAAATGCAGTTCTTTTACGTATTCTGTTATTTAACTGCTGTTAATTGCTGACATGAGCTAAGTTGATAAGGTCCATGACTGTTTACTGTAATTATCAATTTTATGTTAATTTAAGAACAAAATACAATGTTTTTTATGATTAGAAAGAGGCTCGGTTTACTTCATAGACTCTGTACTCATGTTGTTACATTATCTGGGTCACATGACATTGATAAAACAAAAGACGTGTCATGGGTTTGAAAAAGTGATAAATACATTTGACTAAAAGAGACAGTTATTTTGTTTGTGATTATTTCTGAAACTATTAATTGAACAGTTAAATGTGGAACTGTTACAAGTGGCAGAGTTGTCCCATTTAGCAGATTGAACCTGAACCTTTACATAAGCATCAGTCTAGACCGTCTATTCAGGTATTAACACGGTCTCTTAACCTCAAGACCACTCTGACAGCCTTTTTAATTCTTCTCCAATGTAGACGCAAGACCCGAAATAATAGCGTTACGCATCCCAGAAGGAGACCGCCCACTGCTGGATGATGTCACGGGCGATGCTGCTGGTTTGACGGAGCTGAAAAGACTCATGAAGAGATGCTGGGATCAGGAACCTGAACGAAGGCCCACAGCCCTTGGTGAGAAAACTACGTCATTCACCTCTGATTCAGTGAATTAACACAGAAAACAGCTGGTGATGCCGGGCTCTAACGTTAGTCTTACTCTATGTTGTGTACAACAGAGTGTACAACTGAGACAGAACAACTGTTCCAGATGCACAAAGATGAACTCAACAAAGCTGTCTATGAAGTGCTGGAGAAACTGGTGAGGAACAAATCTCTTCATTAACACTCAAGTCCCGCTGAGACAGTTTAATATTTAGACAAAATGCAGCAACACAACCAACCGGTCTTACAGAGAAATGTGTTCATGAACCCCACTTACGCACTTTTTACGTAGAGTCTGACATTCACTAATGTTTTCTTATCTTGGATTTGCTAAGAACAAAATCTACGAACACTCAAGAGCACTCTTACACACATGTGAGTAATGACAATTTGCTTCAAATAATGGTTACTGCATTTTATTTAATTGTGAAGTCATTTACAATTATAATATTGTACCGTAATGTATTTCTGATAATTTGTTGAAAAATTAAATCATGCTATGCAAAGAAAACACTGCAATTTACAAACTAAACTGGTTGAATCCTACCTAAAGAATAGGGATTACTTTGTGTCAATAGGTAATTATGCATCTGAGCGTACAAATATGACGTGCGGAGTTCCGCAAGGCTCCATTCTGGGGCCTCTTCTGTTTAACATCTATATGCTCCCACTGGCCCAGATTATGGAGAACAACAAAATAAGTTACCATAGTTATGTGGACGACACACAAATTTACATAACCTTTTCGCCAGGGGACTATAGTCCAGTACAAAAACTGACTAAGTGCATCGAACAAATTAACGACTGGATGTGCCAGAACTTTCTGAAATTAAATGAAGGAAAAACTGAGGTGGTTGTTTTTGGAGCAAAAGAGGAACGATTAAAAGTCTGCGCTCAGCTTCAAACAACAATTTTAAAAACAACAGACAAAGCCAGAAATCTTGGTGTATTCATTGACTCAGACCTGAATTTTAACAGCCACATTAAGACAATTACAAAGTCAGCCTACTGTCACCTTAAGAATACAGTGGTGTGAAAAAGTGTTTGCCACCTTCCTCATTTCCTGTTCCTTTGCATGTTTGTCACACTTAAGTGTTTAGGAACATCAAACCAATTTAAACAATAGTCAAGGACAACACAAGTAAACACAAAATGCAATTTGTAAATGAAGGTGTTTATTATTAAAGGTGAAAAAAAATCCTAACCATCATGGCCCTGTGTGAAAAAGTGATTGCCCCCTAAACCTAATAACTGGTTGGGCCACCCTTAGCAGCAACAACTGCAACCAAGCGTTTGCGATAACATGCAATGAGGCTTTTACAGCATCCTGGAGGAATTTTGGCCACTCATCTTTGCAGAATTGTCCTAATTCAGTTACATTAGAGGGTTTTCGAGCATGAACGGCCTTTTTAAGGTCATACCACAACATCTCAGTAGGATTCAGGTCAGGACTTTGGCTAGGCCACTCCAAAGTCATTTTGTTTTTCTTCAGCCATTCGGTGGTGGACTTGCTGGTGTGTTTAAGATCATTGTCCTGCTGCAGAACCCAAGTTCGTTTCAGCTTGAGTACACAAACAGATGGTCGGACATTCTCCTTCAGGATCTCTTGGTAGACAGCAGAATTCATAGTTCCTTTTATCACGGCAAGTCTTCCAGGTCCTGAAGCAGCAAAACAGCCCCAGACCATCACACTACCACCGCCATATTTACTTTTGGTATAATGTTCTTTATGAAATGCAGTGTTCCTTCTACGCCAGATATACTTGGACACACACCTTCCAAAGAGTTCCACTTTTGTCTCATCGGTCCACAGAATGTTGTCCCAAAAGTCTTGGGGATTATCAAGATGTGTTGTGGAGACAGAGATTTGAGCAACCATTGTATTCATTCATGTTGTAATATTAACTCTTCTGCTCCAGTAATCTAGTAGAACAATTCTGGTCCATAGAGCATAGATCACTACCACTAGTAATTACCCACAGAGGGGTTACAAAGGTCCACCAGAAGATCCTTAAAAGCTACACATCATGCCGAGACCCAAAGAAATTCAGGAACAATTGAGAAAGAAAGTAATTGAGATCTATCAGTCTGGAAAGGGTTATAAAGCCATTTCCAAAGCTTTGGGAATCCAGCGAACCACAGTGAGAGCCATTATCCACAAATGGATGGCTCGTGCTGGGGGACTTCAACGCACACGTGGGTGATGACGGAGATACTTGGAGAGGCGTGATTGGGAGGAACGGCCTCCCTGATCTGAACCAGAGTGGTTGTCTGTTGTTGGACTTCTGTGCTAGTCATGGATTGTCCATAACAAACACCATGTTCGAACATAGGGATGCTCATAAGTGTACGTGGTACCAGAGCACCCTAGGCCAAAGGTCAATGATCGATTTTATAATCGTTTCATCTGATCTGAGGCCGTATGTTTTGGACACTCGGGTGAAGAGAGAGGCAGAGCTGTCAACTGATCACCATCTGGTGGTGAGTTGGGTCAGGGGATGGGGGAGGACTCTAGACAGACCTGGTAAGCCCAAACGCGTAGTGCGGGTAAATTGGGAACGTCTGGAAGAGGCCCCTGTCCGACGGACTTTCAATTCACACCTCCGGCGGAGCTTTTCGGGCATCCCTGTGGAGGCTGGGGGCATTGAGCCTGAGTGGACAATGTTCAAAGTTTCCATTGCTGAAGCTGCGGCGGCGAGCTGTGGTCTTAGGGTCTTAGGTGCCTCAAGGGGCGGTAACCCACGAACACCCTGGTGGACACCGAGGGTCAGGGAAGCCGTCCGACTGAAGAAGGAGTCTTTCCGGGATATGTTATCCCGGAGGACTCGGAGGCAGTTGCAAGGTACCGACGGGCCTGAAGGGCGGCAGCCTCTGCCGTGACAGAGGCAAAGCAGCGGGTGTGGGAGAAGTTCGGAGAAGACAGGAGAAGGACTTTCGGTCGGCATCAAGGTGCTTCTGGAAAACCATTCGCCACCTCAGGAGGGGGAAGCGAGGACTCATCCAAGCTGTATACAGTAAGGATGGGACGTTGTTGACCTCAAATGGGGAAGTAATAGAACGGTGGAAGGAGCACTTTGAGGAACTCCTAAATCCAGCTGACACACCCTCTGTGGTAGAGGCAGAGCTAGAGGATGATGGGGGATTGTCGTCAATTTCCCTGGTAGAAGTCGCTGAGGTAGTCAAACAACTCCACAGCGGCAAAGCCCCGGGATTGATGAGATCCGCCCAGAAAGGCTGAAAGCTCTGGGTGTGGAGGGGCTGTCTTGGTTGACACGCCTCTTCAACATTGCGTGGAAGTCTGGGACGGTGCCTAAGGAGTGGCAGACCGGGGTGGTGGTTCCCCTCTTCAAAAAGGGGGCCCAGAGGGTGTGTGCCAACTACAGGGGTATCACACTTCTCAGCCTCCGTGGGGAAAGGAGGGTTCGGCCGATAGTCGAACCTCGGATTGAAGAGGAACAATGCGGATTCCGTCCTGGCCGTGGAACAACGGACCAGATCTTCATTCTCGCAAGGATCTTGGAGGGGGCCTGTGAGTATGCCAACCAGTCTACATGTGTTTTGTGGATCTGGAGAAGGCGTATGACGGGTCCCCCGGGAGAAATTGTGGGAGGTGCTGCGGGAGTATGGGGTGAGGGGGTTCCTTCTCAGGGCCATCCAATCTCTGTATGACCAAAGCGAGAGCTGTGTCCGGGTTCTCGGCAGTAAGTCGGACTCGTACCAGGTGAGGGTTGGCCTCCGCCAGGGCTGCGCTTTGTCACCAATCCTGTTTATAATATTTATGGACAGGATATCGAGGCGTAGTGGGGGCGGGGAGGGGTTGCAGTTCGGTGGGCTCAGGATCTCATCGCTGCTTTTTGCAGATGATGTGGTCCTGATGGGATCATCGGTCTGTGACCTTCAGCACTCACTGGATCGGTTCGCAGCCGAGTGCAAAGCGGCTGGGATGAGGATCAGCACCTCTAAATCTGAGGCCATGGTTCTCAGCAGGAAACCGATGGAGTGCTTTCTCGGGTAGGGAGTGAGTCCTTACCCCAAGTGAAGGAGTTTAAGTACCTTGGGGTCTTGTTCGCGAGTAAGGGGACCATGGAGCGTGAGATTGGTCGGAGAATCGGAGCAGCTGGTGCGGTATTACATTCCGTTTATCGCACCGTTGTGACGAAAGAGAGCTGAGCCAGAAGGCAAAGCTCTCTAACTACCGGGCAATTGTCGTTCCTACCCTCACCTATGGTCATGAAGGCTGGGTCATGACCGAAAGAACGAGATCCAGGGTACAAGCGGCCGAAATGGGTTTCCTCAGGAGGTTGGCTGGCGTCTCCCTTAGAGATAGGGTGAGAAGCTCAGTCATCCGAGAGGAGCTCGGAGTGGAGCCGCTGCTCCTTCGCGTCAAAAGGAGCCAGTTGAGGTGGTTCGGGCATCTGGTAAGGATGCCTCCAGGGCGCCTCCCTAGGGAGGTGTTCCAGGCACGTCCAGCTGGGAGGAGACCTCGGGGAAGACCCAGGACTAGGTGGAGAGATTATATCTCCAACCTAGCCTGGGAACGCCTCGGGATCCCCCAGTCGGAGCTGGTTGATGTGGCTCGGGAAAGGGAAGTTTGGGGTCCCCTACTGGAGCTGCTGCCCCCGCGACCCGATACCGGATAATCAGAATCAGAATCAGAATCAGCAGATGAAGATGGATGGATGGATATTCAGAGAAAACTTAGGAAGATATCAGTGACTGAGGCCCATGGTTTTTATCATTGTGTAACTGTCTCTTTCTCTTTCCAGACGCAAAAGGAAGGAAAAGGCATGGCAGCAGGAATACGGTTCAGAGGAATCCAGTTGCTGAGGCTGCAGGTCTGTATTTATAGAATACTGTTGCCTTGGTCCAGACCTTTGAACCTGTCTGACACTAAGTTTAGTGATTAATCATCTGGCGTTTGGCGATTTTAACACTCGCCCACGAGTAAAAACGTACCTCTGATTCATAGTTTAATAACTTTTGAACCATACAAGCGATTTACTCACCTTTGGTTTCGTTTGAATCCTGACGTTTTCGGCTTTACGACGGTCTTTTCCGCATCTTTCTAGCCTCTACAGGGGATTTTCTATCCAGCCTGGAACTTCTGCCTCTTTGGGCTTTAAATCCATACTGTTATATCCAAGATTGATCCACTTTATATTGAATTGAAATTGAATTGAAAGCCTTTATTGTCATTGTACCAGTACAATGAAATTTGGAGAGCAACTCTCTAAAAGTGCACACATTAATAACACATACATAAATATACAAAACATTAGTGCAAGTCTGAGTGTAGGTTGAGTATGGTGACAGCTTTGGGAAAAAAGCTATCCCTGAGTCTATTTGTTCTGGCCCGTATTGACCTGAAGCGCCTGCCTGAGGGCAACAGGTTAAAGAGATGGGAGCCGGGGTGGGTGGTGTCCCTCAGGATGTTTCTGGCCCTACTGAGGCAACGGGAGTTGTAGATGGCAGTCAAAGAGGGCAGAGGGCAGCCAATTATTTTTTGTGCAGTGTTTGTCACCCTCTGCAGTCGCTTCCTGTCGGCCTCCGTTCAGGGGAGTGCCACACTGTCACAGCACAGGTCACCAGGCTCTCGATGGTGGAGCGGTAGAAGGTCACCAGCAGCTGAGTTCTTAGTTGTTCCTTCCTGAGGACCCTCAGGAAGTGTAGCCGCTGCTGGGCCTTCTTGACCAAAGCTGTGGTATTGGCCGACCAGGAGAGGTCTGCAGAGATGTGAATGCCGAGGAATTTGAAGGACTCCACTCGCTCTACACATCCACCGTTGACGTACAGGGGGGCAGGGGCGGCTTTGTTCCGCCTGAAGTCCAGGATGAGTTCCTTGGTCTTGTTGATGTTTAGTGCCAGGTTGTTTGATGCACACCACTCACTAAGTTTCAGGACCTCATCTCTATAGGCCGCCTCGATTATATCCATAATTCATCGCGTTTTGGCTCATTTTCTGCCGCTTATCGCTCTTCCGTCTCTCTCTCTGTCTGCCTGTGTATTTTTCAGGAAGTGCATGCCCATATATGGGAGATAAAGCACCCCTCTTGTATGGAAAACCAGAGGGGACAAAAATGCCTATAGACTCTATGGAAGGCAAAATGATGCAATATTTAGACACATATTTGCTTGTGTAGCATTGCTGTGGGTGTAATATCAATAAATATGACATTATTATGTTATTATTGGCATAAGTAAATGTCATGAGAGCAAAACGTCTGGACTTTTTTGGAAAAAATGCATGTATTTTGTCAACTGTATAAGTTGTATTGATTATTTCTTCACAGTGTGACTCCCAAGACATATGAGAAGTGTTTTAGAGGTTTTACTTATATGTCTGTGATATCAATACATATCTGGAAGATTCATTTATTATTTATTTTATTTATTCATCTTTAAGGCCCTACAACCATTTTTAACATGCAAGTGACCTCACTGCAACCCAAAAATCTAATAACCCAGTTTGTCCTGAAAAAAATGATGTTCATATCTTGACTGTAGACAACAGGGTTGATGTTTTACAAGCTTTTTTATAAAATAAATCCAGATGGAAATTAAACTGTAAAAATGGCCTCAGGGCCCAGAGCGTTAAATACCCTTGGGCATTATTCGCAAGTGAAGAGACCATGGAGCGTGAAATTGGTCGGAGAATCAAAGCAGCCGGTGCGGTATTACATTCTATTTATCATACTGTTGTGACGAAAAGGGAGCTGAACCAGAAGGCAAAGCTCTCGATCTACCGGTCAGTTTTCGTTCCTACCTTCACCTATGGTCATGAAGGCTGGGTCATGACCAAAAGAATCAGATCCAGGGTACATGCGGCTGAAATGGGTTTCCTCAGGAGGGGGGCTAGCGTCACCTTTAGAGATTGGGTGAGAAGCTCAGTCATCCGAGAGGAGCTCGAAGTCGAAAGGAGCCAGTTGAGGTGGTTCGGGCATCTGGTAAGGATGCCTCCTGGGGCCTCCCAGGGAGGTGTTCCAGGCACGTCCAGCTGGGAGGAGGCCTCTGGGAAGACCCAGGACTAGGTGGAGGATTATATCTCCAACCTGGCCTGGGAACACCTCGAGATCCCCCAGTCTGAGCTGGTTGATGTGGCTCAGGAAAGGGAAGTTTGGGATCATTTGCTGGAGTTGCTCCCCCCACAACCGATAAGCAGAGGAAGATGGATGGAGAATCCGGTTTGCGTCAACAAACCAGGAATTTGACTTTGGTTATCTTTGCTCTCAAGTACAACACTAACATACTGTAACATACGGTAAGTATAAAAACGGAAGATCATGGTCATGCGATTGAAAGAACCTCAACAGCTGAGTGTGTTTCCTAGATGGGAATCAGCTGTGATTGATCTATTTGCATAACTTCAATCAGCTGTTTCTCTCATTTACAGGAACAATGGAACACATGTAAAATGCAGGGGATATATTTGTTTTATTTACTATATGAACAGCTGTTCACGTTGACTTTAGCCTAAGTTAGGTGTAGAACATGATATTATCTGTTCTGACGTACAGACAGGACCAAGACGGCAACGGTTTAAATTGTCAAACTCAAGGCTTCAAAACATTAGTCCAATAATTATGTCCTGTTTGCATGTGTGTGAACTCGGCCAGCCTGTGTGTAATGTTTAAAATAACAGAGTTAAAAATGTAATTTATCCTCCTTGGATTAATACAATATGACTTCTTATCTTCTAGTGGAGGGGATCCAACAGATCCTGAGAAGATTGAAGCTGTTTGCTGTGAACGCTGTCAGGTATGGACATCCAACAAGAGCTCAAACTCTGCAGGGGCCTCTAGTTCTTGTCCTTCAGCTGAAGAACTTCTTGTTTCTGTTCAGAGGAGGGAATAGGCCTGAGTTAGGAAACACACACAGAGTTTTGGAATCATAAAACTATCATTCATATTGTAGTCCTGTTAGCAGCATGGCTCTAGAGATAGTTATATCGGTCCACCGCTTTGTTCCAGTCTCAAATACCTCAACAACTACTAAATGTGTTAAAATCATATCTCGTTCTGACGTTTATTCTCCAGAGGATCCATCCATCCTCTGACTGTTCCTCTGGCATCACCAGCAGGTTTACACTTTTAGCTTTAAGTAAAAACAGCTTCATCATTGGTAACAAGTTGACCTTTGAACTGAACACAGACATGCTGGTAAAAAAATTCAGCAACGTCTCCTCTGTCTGAGAAAGCTAGCTGAGTTTCAAGTGGACAGATCCTTGGTGAAGTTTTTTTTTACAATCTTTTGAGTCCGTCTTTACTTTATGTATTTGCTGGTATGCTTCTCTTTTTTAAACAGAAAAACACATTAGCAATGGTAAAGCAGCAAAACACTGGGATTCAGCAGATGAAACCAACTGATCTGTACAATAGACATGTCTTAAAAGGCAGAATCCATCATGTCTGATAGTTCTCACCCCCTGCATGCAGAATTTAAGATGCTGCCAGCTTAACTCTGTAAAGAATAGGTAACATCAGCACATAAGGCACACTGGAACCTAAACTTTTAGTATTGTGGTATTCCTTTACCCATTTGGTCTGATCCGGTTTTTAATCAATGTCTTTGTTGTCATGTACTGTATGTCAACTTGCTACTGCAGCAACACTAATCGCCAAAATGTGGTTCAGACTAATGTTCTCCATGTGATGGATTGTAGTAATTCTGACTTTCTGTCTAGCGCCATCATCAGGTCAACTTAAAAGTATTTTCCCCATGTGAATGAACGGGTTTACTGCTGTTGCCAGGCACCCCGTGATGTTTCAGATTACTGTAATGTGAAATGTGATGAGCAATGAATGTCTCCGTGCATAGTTCACATAGTTTATCATCATGTGGGAGGACATTAATGAAACCAGAGCAGATCAGTGATGTCTCTCTTATTTCTACATTATCTTCCCGTTCCTCTTAGATAACGTGGCCATTAACCAAGATGAGTTTCTCTCTCTGACAAACTGAGGACTCTGCATCATGTCTAACAGCAGTTAGGACTCATGTTGGATAGAAAACTCATTCTGACTGTGTTTCTTCCGCCAGAGCGCAGAGATGGCATCTGATGATATGTAAGTGTTAGTTCTCCCTAAATACACAGCTGATGGTTTTATTCAGTAGAACATTACTGACTACATCCATCATCAAACTTGATATAAATGATCAACACACAAACACTAATCCTTCAGATGTGTCTGATTAATGAGGCGGCTGTGGCTGCGCCATAGTGTTGTAAATGTGTGTATTGATGAGCAGGTGTGTGTGTATCTGATGAGCAGGTGTGTGTGTATCTGATGAGCAGGTGTGTGTATCTGAGGACCTTGTGCGGCAGCCTTAGCCACTGTGTGTGATGGTGAATGGTTCCTGTACTACGAAGAAGAGCTTTGAGCAGTCGTTAAGACCAGAAAGATATATAAGAACAGTCCATTTACATTTAAACTGCCGCTGTGTTTTGGGTAGAGCTGGACAATATATCGATATTATATCTATTGTGATAGACTAAAATCGTTTTGATTTTGGATATTGTTAATTGTTGCATAGATCTTAGGTATGGTGCTGATTGTGGCAACATGCATGGCGACACGCAGCAGCAGTGGAGAGTAACTGTGGTGTCATTTGGTTTTAAACTACTGTACGTGTTTATTTCACCAGCTTCTAACGTGGTTCTTAACCTGTCCGTCTGTTATTGTTTTACTACCATTATTGGACTGATCGGCATATGAATGGAGGCCACATGTTGACTCCCCTGAATTTGACAGGCTCCTTTTCTCTATACGGGAGAATCTCTCCGTATAGTCGAGTTTCTTCTGCTTTAGCACAGCACCGGTGCACCGTGGATTCTTCCAGTTTCCACCCCAGAGATCCTCCGTTCCCGGACCTCTGCACAGTGAACAGGGAGCCCCAGATGAAGCCGACAGTTAGAAAAGATGGAGACGAGGCGGTGTGTGCCAAAGGCTTAAGAGACAGGGACCACAGGCGGATTCTCCGTCCCACAGTCATCCTCGCTAACGTCCCAAGTTCCTGGGGGAGTGTAGTAGTGCCTGTCTTCTCGCCTTCACTTCAAGGAACACAACATTCAGTCTGATCTGGAGATCGAGGCTTCGGAGTTCCCTACCGCTAGGACAGTGACCCCGCAGTGACCGGTATGTCACTTCTTGGGGGTCTGGGTCAGTATGTAAATGGGTTGTCAGAGAGTTACTGTGGTTAGATACAGACGGACATTGAACTCCTCTCTGTATCCTTACGTCCTTTTTATCTTCTAAGGGAATTCCCCCAATTATTTGACTTGTGTTCGTTTACCTGAAGGCTAATGCCGATATGGCCACTAGCCAGGACTAGATCTGTAAGCGGCTACGGGGGATTGCACCAGACGCACCAATCCTAATAAAGGGTGATTTAATCACTGCAAACCGAGAAGTCTCTCGGTCACTTTTACCAGTATGTCACTTGTCCGACCCGTCCCTCAAAGTGTCTTTGGACTTACAAATCGGTCCGAAGAGGCACAAGGCGGATCGAAGATTTGTTCGGTTATAGACAGAAGACTCCGTTCGGTGCCTCCAGGACCGTTTACTGGCACTGATCGGGATGTGTATAAAAATTCCTGCCCCAGGGGGGAAACCATGATGGGGTTCCAGTCCAAAAATTGTTCTATTTCTCAGCATGGGCTAACCGACCTGGACTTTTCTAATGAACTGAATGTTTTTTATAACTGTTTAAATCCATGATTTTAGCGAGGGAGATGTCTGTTTTTAAAAGTTGACCACAATCCTGTGAATGTGAATGAATAAATCATGGTCTCAAACTTTTCCATGGTGTAATTTGTAATGTAGACGTACACGAAGCTGTCTTCTCTGATCACGCGCCTGTTTTATTTGACGTTTCTCTTCCCCAAACCGTTAAGCGATACGTTTCCACCCCGTATGTGCAGGATGATCAAACCCACCACTGCTGCGCAGTTTCTGGTGCTTTTAATATTGATAGGGAGGCTCTGGGATCCTCTGCCTGTCAAAACACAGCGGAGTTAAACGCTTCTTTTTTTGTCTACCTGCTGCAACATTCTGGACACCATTGCCCCATTTAAATCCATGTGTCAAAATCTAAATCTGAATGGATTAATGACTCAACTCGGGCTGCTAGACAACAGTGTAGGAAAGCTGAGCGCAAATGGAAAAAAGATCATCTGCAGGTTTCTTATGACATTTTTAGAGAAAAATTGCGCACTTATCAGAGAACTGTTAAAGCTGAAAAGAACAAGTATCTCTCTGATTTTATTTCAAATAATTGCCACAAACCTCATGTTCTTTTAAAACAATTAACTTGGTTCTAAATACGCCCCCAATCCGTCTACCATGTGGAATCCTCTGAGTCCTGTGAAAAAATTTCTCCATTTTTTGTGGATAAGGTTGCCTCAATTAGAGCAAGCATCTCACTTTCCTGCTTTTGACCCCTCCATCTCCATAGAGTGTCCAGCTGTTTTCAGCCGATTTGAATCTGGGTCCATCTCTACTCTCAAAAATATAGTTACACATTGAAACCCTCAGTTTGTCCCACTGATATTGTCCCGCCTCGCCTTTTTAAAGAGGTGTGGACACTATTGGACCTAGCATCCAAGAAATATAAACAGCAGCCTTACTTCAGGTTCTGTACCAGCCTTTTTTTAAACAAGCAGTGGTGCAGCCACTCCTCAAAAAACAAATTTGGACACATCTTGCACTTTCAAACTATCGCCCTATCTCTAAACTCCCTTTTCTCTCGAAGATTTTAGAGAAAGCAGTTTCTTTTACAGTTACAGTCGTTTTTAGATACACATTGTTCTTGAGGTGTTCCAATCTGGTTTTAAGACATTTCATAGCACTGAATCTGCACTTTTAAGAGTTTTTAACGATCTTTTAATCTCAACTGATTCTGGAGATTATGTAATTCTTATTCTTTTAGATCTTACAGCAGCATTTGACACAGTTGACCACAGCATCCTTATTTCTCGCCTCGAGCATGGCGTGGGGATTAGGGGCACTGCCTTGGAGTGGTTTAGGGTCATACTTGTCGGACAGAGATTTTAGAGTCAGTTTTGGTGGCTCTATTTCACCTTCTGTGTCCCTCACATGTGGAGTTCCACAGGGTTCGATTCTCGGGCCAATTCTTTTTTCACTCTATCTGCTTCCCCTGGATGTATCGTAAAAAGACACAACATCAGCTTCCATCTTTATGAGATGATTCGCAAATCTACCTGCCCATCAAAAGAAATGATGGTAGTTCTTTAGCAAGATTATTTGACTGTTTAAATGATATTAAAGCCTGGATGGCCTTACATTTTTTAAACTTAACGAGAGTAAAATGAGGTTATGGTTTTTAGACCGTCGGCACCTCTGATGTCTCACAAATAGACCTGGGTATTTTCAACCCTGTTAAGTCTGTTGTACAAACCTGGGGTAAAAATGGATTGTGATTTTAAATGGAGAAGCAGATCAACTCTGTTGTGAAAGCAAGTTTTCAGTGTCAACTGAGGCTTCTTACAAGCTTAGGCCTTTTTATCCTTCACAGACTTTGAGAGGGTTATACATGCTTTTATACAACACGCCTTGACTATTGTAATGCTCTGTATGTAGGAGTCAGCCAGGCCTCCCTCTCTCGACTACAGCTGTTCAAAATGCTGCCGCTCGCCTCATTACTGGAACTCGTAAGCGAGATCACATCACCCCTGTCCTTGCCTCTCTCCACTGGCTCCTGTTACTTTTAGGATTGATTTAAGATTTTATTGTTTGTTTTAGAGCCCTCCATGGACTAGCTCCAGTCTACATAACTGAGCTGTGAAGCCACATGCTCCTTCACGATCTTTAAGGTCTGCAAACCAGCTCTTCTTGTTGCCCCTAAAACACGGCTGAAGAGTAGAGGGGATCGGGCTTTCTCAGCCGCAGCCCCGAGACTTTGGAATGAGTTGCCTCTACATGTCAAAA